>NC_079413.1:18933645-19025189 GCF_026213295.1 Gadus chalcogrammus | reverse complement strand
TTAACCTGCTAATGAGGGGGGTTAAATAGTGTTATTGACTCGTAAGGCACCTTAGCTTCTCCGAAACTATTTGAGTAGCAATTTGGAACAGTAAGAATACAGATGGATTTGGTGTGCTGATGTGGATTTTGTTTCATGTTAAATAAATAAAGAGACTATTTAACTCGTTAGCGGAACATTTTATACAAAGAAAGTTTTTTCATTTAGGAGCGACAGAGGTTGGTCTTGCTCAAGGACCGTGGGCATTGGGGTTCAAAGTTAACACCCAACCACTAGAAATGGGTCAGCTCTGTAACGCACTCATCTCATCCTCAATAGCTTTTCTTTAACCACACCAAAGCATTACAGTGTACCCCCAGTGTGCTTCAATACAAACTCCCCAGCAGGGGTGTTCAGTGTATAGGTCCGTTCAGGTGTCTGATTTCACTAACCGCTCTCATACCTTCCTATCAATGTCTCTAGCTGCAGACTTTCCAAGTGCCTTCATGTACCAGCAAGAAAGACCTCACGACAGGAGTAGCCATAGCGCACGTGCTGCACAGAATGTAAGTGTCTGAGCAGCACTACTGAAGAACTGATTGAAGGCTACACCTGTTACACCCGGTCACAGAGTGTGGAGCGTGCTTTGCTTATCAGGAGGTTATACAACTTGGATGTGGTTTGTTTTCCATAAACATTATCAATTCAAAGTTGAGGTGTTAGGTGTGTGTGTGTGTGTGTGTGTGTGTGTGTGTGTGTGTGTGTGTGTGTGTGTGTGTGTGTGTGTGTGTGTGTGTGTGTGTGTGTGTGTGTGTGTGTGTGTGTGTGTGTGTGTGTGTGTGTCCCCAACTGTCCAACCCGAAGGACCTTTGCACTCTGAGATCCTCGTGTGTGTGTACTCTCTGTTCAGACAAACACACACACATTCAAACAAAGAGGAGGACAGAACTATTTTGAAATCCGAAACAGAATGTTCCCTTGTTTTGAAAACCCGCCAACTCTGATTCATTCCTGACTGGAGGCAGATGTGTGTTGAGTCGTATCCCTGCCTGTTCATTACTGCCATCTGTTGCTTAAAGGAGAGGCTTTCCAACCGTGCGCCAGCGCATTCTTAATGTCACCGCACAGGGCTGCCTGGGGTGATGGGGCGATGGGGGCTGATCTGTGCTGTCGTTAACAGAGACCCCTCCTGGTTTAACGAGACATGGCTGGGCAGAATCAAGGAGGACAGCGACTCCAACTGGCGCCTCAAGGTACCCTGTGACATCACCCCCCCCCCCCCCCCCCCCCCCCCCCGGCCGCCCCTGGTCGGCCCTCCTTGTCACAATTCTGTTCGAATATAATCTAATGTGGTAACGCAAGGGGATGTTTTAATTTGTCACCCCGTTCCTCCAGGTCAACAACTTGAAGAAGATCCTCCAGAGCATGTTGGAGTACTATCACGACGTAAGGAGAGCTTTTGTCTTTTTGTTTTCTTCTCTGAACAAAAGCCCCCGGCCATGAATCATTCAGACTTCCAACTTCTTGACATTTCACGAATCTGTTTATGAATCACAGTGCTCCGTTCCCCTCATCTCTTCGGCTAACTTACTGCTTCTTCTACTCTCAACCCCCTTGAATCGCATCTCCCGGATCTGTTTCCACCATTCCGTCTCGGCGATCTTCTCGGTGATCTCCTCCTGACCTTCTCCTGCCCACCTCCGGACTTTCTCCTGACCTCCCGGGTTCAGGTGCTGGGCCACCAGGTGTCGGAGCAGCACCTGCCGGACGTGGCCCTGATCGGGGAGCACGGCGACATCACGGAGCTGGGCCGCCTGGTGCAGCTGGTTCTGGGCTGCGCCGTCAGCTGTGAGAAGAAGCAAGGTGAGCGAGGCCGAGGGCAAAGCAGCCCGCCGTGGGGCAGCAGACGCCCAGGAGGGACCCCCCAGAGTCCAGTCACCAGATCTAGGAAAGCGGGGGGTCTGGAGGCCCAGATATCAGATTGTCCACTAATGTGAATTGGCCGTAGAAATTATCTCATTGCGTTAAATGAGATGTCGATTATTTTGGGTCACTTTGTTTAGATGTCTTTTAGGGGGTCAATGCTGTCCGTCTTCATGCCCAACAGAGTGCTAAACTACAGTTCCTGGTCGTATCGAAACTGGTTTTGTATGCAGTTCAAGCTCACGAGAAGAAAAACAATGGTGCATATTTTACAGATGACAGAATTATTTCCTCATCCGAAGCAAACGGATTTCAAAACGATTACAAATCTAGAGCACTATGCAGGCTTTTGGTTAGCGTTCTGCTCTTCATTAGCTAACTGCTTAGAATATTAATCTGAGTAAGCTCTCTGGATGGCATGTTGTTCTACAGTAGCTCTTTTGTGAACCCCGGTTCTGCATTAACCTCTGACCTTACGGATCGCTGGTTAGCATGTTGCTCTTTGTTAGCTCTCTGGTTAGCACATAGCGCTTCATTAGCCCAGTACCTCACCACTCTCTGTTTAGCATGTTGCTCTGCGTTAGCCTGTGAACTCATCGCTCTCTGGTTCTCGTCTCTCAGAGCAGATCCAGCAGATCATGACCCTGGAGGAATCCGTCCAGCACGTTGTCATGACAGCCATTCAGGAGGTAAAGTGACACGCTTTGCTCCCCCCCCCTCCCCCCCACCACCCACCTTTCTCCCATGCAAGTCTGGGCAGCCTAAGAAACTCGTAGATCTTAATCAATATTTCAATGAACATTATATAATTAAAATTGTAATCTTTATTAATCCCAGACAGGAGATGTGAGATGGTTATCTTATCATAAAGTGAATAAACGTAATAAATGAAATTATAAAACATAATAAACGTGCTGCCTGACGTAGACGATTGTTTCGTTCAGCTTCTCGCCAAAGACCCTCCGTCAGACCCAGCGAGTCCAGAGACCTACGGGGACTTTGACCACCAGGTGAGTTCTGGAAAACACTTTCCCTTGGCTGCTCCTTATCCCTTACAACACTCTATTGTCCCCCCTCTCCGGCCCCTTCTCTGCTGTTGACTCTCTCATGTGGGCCTGCCTCTGATCCATTGTCCTGTCTCCTTGCTGCTCCTCCCACGGCTGACTCCTCCTCCTGTGTCCTCTCTCCAGTCCAGGAAGTACTACTTCCTGAGCGAGGAGGCTGACGAGAAAGAGGACCTGGGCCAGCGCTGCCGGACCCTGGAGCTACAGGTGGGCACTCCTCATACGCTGTAGACCCCGTGGGTTCTGCTGCGACTCTGTGCTGTCTGAGGTCTATGTCTACAGTGTGTTTTTGTTATGCTAGTGGATGGATTGTAAATGTATTTTCTGTGTGCGTGTGTGTGTGTTTACGTCGTTAAACCTGGTACGTGTGCGGCAGAGTTGTCCTAGATGGCCTGCCTGGGACTAGCAATTCTGACAGATCTCTATGTTTGCATGGTGTTGTTTGAGCTCACTTGTGTTGACCTAGTTTTTAGTTCTAGCGTTTCACCTGTGCATTTGCGGAGCCAAAAACTCTTTTGACTTGATATGAGTCATGTAACAGAACCCCTGGTGACTCAATACTACTCTGATGTAGAGAGTTCTCGGTCATGTTTTCACAACCTGTGGCCTGCCTCGGTCCCCCGTGCTAAAGCATGCTATCTGTGCTTGAAGCTCAGTGTAGGTTTTGAGTGTTTTGCTGTACTCCCACTGGGATGATGTGCCTGCAGGTGAGTATTCACCCCCCCCCTCCCTCCATCACCTCATCCATCTTCCCTACCTCCACTACCTCCATCCATCCCCTCCTCCACCCTTCCATCCACCACAACCTCCACCCATCTGTCGATGACCATCCTCTAAACTCCATTCATCGCAACCTCTACACCTCCACTCATCCTCTCCCTCCACCCATCAGAATGCGGAATGCCCAGCTCGTCCTAACTGTACCCAAATACACAGCCCATCCCTCTGTCCTCTCCCTCCACCTGCCCTCCTCTGCCCCCCCCCCCACTGTGCTCTCAAGGACTGTCCCTTCTCCTTCCTGATTGGAGGTTCAGCTGAGTGTTTGAGTCGTCTTTGACAGCCACCACTGGGGCCCTCTCCCCCCTTCCCTCCCTGCCTGAGTTCCTCCATGTGCTTATTATGTTGAGCGCAGCGGAATGGAGGACGGTCCATCTGACTACCTGCCGTGGAATGGTTGTGCATGTTGAACGATGCGTTTATGTGTGTTGTATGCGACTTTCTCTATGACTGCGTTCAGCGACCGGGAGCGCGTTTCTCTCCACCTTTCTCGCCTGACAACCGTTCCGTAATCGCTCCCTCGATTCACGACCACAGCAATAACTCTCTCTCCGTCTCTATATCTCTTTCTCTTTCTCTCTCTCTTCCCCCCCCAGTTGTCCACTGTGATGGAGGAGCGCTCGTCCCTGCAGGCTGAAGCTCGCTCTCTCAGGGAGCGACTGAACGGGGGTCATGACCCCACCGCCATCACCGGCAAGAAACTGCTGCTGCTGCAGAGCCAGATGGAGCAGATGCAGGAGGAGAACTACAGGTCTGATAGGCCGCTCTGGCTGTCAATCACAGGGGATACTCGCACGATTGGATGCCACTAGATAACGGGGTTGTGCCTCATGTTACGGAAAAGCATTGCGAGTTTCAATTGAAAGGACAATGCGTGCTGTGTTGAATACTAGGCGCTTCAACACAGGTACGTCACATGGAACAAACAGAAAATGGCAGTTGGACAGAAACTGCTCTCTTCACTTGACTGCGTCTCTCTTTAGTGAATCCTCCAATCAAAGGTTTAATGCGAAGTTAAAGGGCAGATTTTCAAACGGGTTGTAATGGCTAATCACACCCACACCTGATGGCAGGATAATACCCCTTTTTTTAAAGATTCTGAAACAATGATTTATATCGGAATAGTTGTAGAATCTAAATGAATGACCTAAATTGGTCTCCACCAGAGGCTCCATGTGACCAGTCCGGACGTTGTAGACGCCCAGGGCTATGTTCTAGTGTTCTTCAGTTCTGGTGGGCTGGTGGTGTAGGCCTTCCTCGTTCCCCACAGTAGCTCCATTCACCAGAGTCTTTATGTAACCCGTGTTAAACGGCCATGTTGTCTCCTCCTCCTCCTCCTCCTCCTCCTCCTCCTCCCCACAGACTGGAGAACAGCCGGGACGACATGCGTGTGCGAGCCGACATGCTCCAGCGGGAAGTGCTGGACCTCCAGGGCCGCAACGAGGACCTCACCTCCCTGGCCGAGGAGGCCCAGACGCTGAAGGACGAGATGGACATCCTCCGGTGAGACCCGCCCGGGGCTGGGTCTTTAGCACCATAACTAGTGCTAGTGCAGGCTAACGTCCCTCATGCTAGCTAATGTTTATCGTAATGCTAGTGAATCAAAGCTAATGTATCTCGTGAGGCATATGGGTGATGATATCAATACTGCTAGTTAGTCAAAGCTTATGTCAATTGATTTATGTAGGGGGGGGGGTGGGGTGTGTGTGGGGGGGGGGGTGTACTTTCAACAAACTGATATCGAAACAAATATCTTTTGCTATCAAAGTTGAAGATGTTGGTTGTGACATCATAACTAAGGTCAATGGACTTTGGCAACTGAGCAGCAGCAATGAAGAGGTTGTTGTTTATTACTGTAACCGCTCCCCTGTTGACGTGGTTCATGGACAGCATTTACACCGCGCTTTTCTAACCAGGGTCCACTCAAAGCACTCACTAACATTCAACCATTCATGCACACATTCCCCCATTCATGCACACGTTCACGCACCAACGGCGGAGTCGAACACACAAGGCGACAGCCAGCTCGTCAGGAGTCAGTCGCTTACTCAGGGACACCTCGACACACGGAGGGGAGGGTGCGCAAACTAGCATCCTTCCTATCGCCAGCCATCGGAAGTGTGTGTGTGTGTGTGTGTGTGTGTGTGTGTGTGTGTGTGTGTGTGTGTGTGTGTGTGTGTGTGTGTGTGTGTGTGTGTGTGTGTGTGTGTGTGTGTGTGTGTGTGTGTGTGTGTGTGTGTGTGTGTTAGGTAGGCTTCCCTCGGTAGAACCCACCGCTCCACCTCCTGAGCCCCATGCCATGTTCTCCATGAGCTCCTCGGACGAGGTGCACCTCCTGGTTCCTCGTTGCCCTGCCTGACCCCCGTGTGTGTGTGTGTCCCAGGCACTCGTCGGACCGTGCGGGCCGCCTGGAGGCCCTGGTGGAGACCTACAAGAGGAGGCTGGAGGACCTGGGGGACCTGCGGCGGCAGGTGCGCCTCCTGGAGGAGCGCAACACAGTGTACATGCAGCGCACCTGTGAGCTGGAGGAGGAGCTGAGGAGGGCCAACGCCGTGCGCTCACAGCTCGACTCCTACAAGAGACAGGTGAGGAGGAGGAGGGGGGGGGGGAGGAGCTGGACTCCTACAAGAGACGGGTGAGGGGGAGGTGAGAAAGAGGAGGGGGGAGTCATGGAGATTAGGAGGAGGTGTGTGTGATGCTTGGATGAGTCGTACAGGTTGGTGGTACTTGACACTTTTGTCTTATGCCATGTTAAACTTTGCTTCTCAACCTATTGGAACCTGTCTGTTTCCCTCTCTGCCTGTCTGTCTGCTTCAGGTCCATGAGCTGGACTCCAGACACTCTACAGAGGCCATGAAGGCTGAGAAGTGGCAGTTTGAGTACAAGAACCTCCATGACAAGTACGAGGCCCTGGTCAAGGAGAAGGAGGTAAAAGCCCCCTTTAACCCCTATCTGGAATTCCTTCAATCATCCAACAGCTATCAATCATCCATCGATCTTTAATCAGTGCACTCGCTCATCATCTACACGCTATCATTATTTGTTTGTCAAGTCATTCATTCAGTAATCCATCCATCATTCATGGATCCTATCAAGCCCCCATCATTAACCCTCCACCCCTCACCTGTGTGGTGTCCCAGCGTCTGCTGTCGGAGCGCGACACGCTCAGAGAGACCAATGAGGAGCTGCGCTGCGTCCAGGTGCAGCAGAAGGGGCTCAGCGAGACAGGTGGGTGAGACGGGGGGTTTAGAGTGAGACTGGTGGAGAGACAGGGGGTTTAGAGTGAGACGGGGGGTTTAGAGTGAGACTGGTGGGAGAGACGGGGGGTTTAGAGTGAGACGGGGGGTTTAGAGTGAGACAGGGGGTTTAGAGTGAGACAGGGGGTTTAGAGCGAGACAGGGTTTAGAGCGAGACAGGTGGGTGAGACGGGGTTTAGAGTGAGACTGGTGGGTGAGACGGGGGTTTTAGAGTGAGACAGGTGGGTTAGACGGGGGCTATAGAGTGAGACAGGTGGGTGAGACGGGGGGTTTAGAGTGATAAAGGTGGGTGAGACGGGGGATTTAGAGTGATACAGGTGGGTGAGACGGGGGGTTTAGAGTGATACAGGTGGGTGAGACGGGGGGTTTAGAGTGAGACAGGGGGTTTAGAGCGAGACGGGGTTTAGAGCGAGACAGGTGGGTGAGACGGGGTTTAGAGTGAGACAGGTGGGTGAGACGGGGGGTTTAGAGTGATAAAGGTGTGTGAGACGGGGGTTTTAGAGTGATACAGGTGGGTGAGACGGGGGGTTTTGAGTGAGACAGGTGGGTGAGACGGGTTGTTTTGACTATGACGGGGTTGACTTGTATCATTTAGAGTGAGACGGGTGGCGGAGACATGTGGGTCAGAGTATCGTAGGTAAGTCTAAGTGATACATCGAGGGTGAGACAGGTTGATCAGGAGACGGGTGAGTTAGAGGGAGACAGGTGAGGTCTGTGGATTAGAGTGAGACGAATAGATGATGGATCACTGACTGGGTGATTTAGAGCGAGACGGGTATTTGAGAGTGAGGCAGGTGGTTGAGAGTGAGACAGGTGGCTGTCCTTCTGCACCAATCCTCCACATTAATGACATGCGTTGTCAGGACTGTGAATAATGTGGTTCTTGGCGTCGACTAACCTCACATGTTGGTCCGCATGACTCAACCGTCGCTGACCTTTTTACTTTCAAGACTTCTGTGGCGCCGTGTGGTAAAGGTCGGGCTGTGTTCTCCAGAGAGAAGTTACTGTGTTGTTCTCCGGAGAGAAGTTACTGTGTTGTTCTCCGGAGAGAAGTTACTGTGTTGTTCTCCGGAGAGAAGTTACTGTGTTGTTCTCCGGAGAGAAGATACTGTGTTGTTCTCCGGAGAGAAGTTACTGTGTTGTTCTCCGGAGAGAAGTTACTGTGTTTGTCTCTGGAGAGAAGTTACTGTGTTGTTCTCCGGAGAGAAGTTACTGTGTTGTTCTCCGGAGAGAAGTTACTGTGTTGTTCTCCGGAGAGAAGTTACTGTGTTGTTCTCCGGAGAGAAGTTACTGTGTTGTTCTCCAGAGAGAAGTTACTGTGTTGTTCTCCAGAGAGAAGTTACTGTGTTGTTCTCCAGAGAGAAGTTACTGTGTTGTTCTCAAGAGAAAAGTTACTGTGTTCTCAAGAGAAGTTACTCTGTTCTCTTCCTAGAGAGAATTTACTGTGTTCTCCTCCAGAGAGAAGTTACTGTGTTCTCCTCCAGAGAGAAGTTACTATGTTCTCCTCCAGAGAGACGGTACTCTGTTCTCTTCCAGAGAGAAGTTACTGTGTTCTCCTCTAGAGACAAGTTACTGTGTTCTCCCCCAGAGACAAGTTACTGTGTTCTCCACCAGAGAGAAGTTAATGTGTTCTCCTCCAGAGAGAAGTTAATGTGTTCTCCTCTAGAGAGAGGTTACTGTGTTCTTTCTCTAGAGGGAGGTTACTGTGTTCTTTCTCTAGAGAGAGGTTACTGTGTCTTTCTCTAGAGAGAGGTTACTGTGTCTTTCTCTAGAGAGAGGTTACTGTGTCTTTCTCTAGAGAGAGGTTACTGTGTTCTTCTCTAGAGAGAGGTTACTGTGTTCTTCTCTAAAGAGAAGACTAATTCAGATCTAGAGAATAGTTGCTATATTCTTTTCTAGAGAAGACGTAGTCTGCTCCAGAGTCTTGTCTATATTCCTGTTGTAGTAATAGTTGCTCATAGTTGCTCCTCTCTCTCTCTCTAGGAGGTTTGTGTGGAGACTCGGGCCCAGTGGGGAGCCTAGCAGCGGAGTTCATGCCCACAGAGTTCAAGTAAGTCCTTTCCTCATCTCCTATCTCCTACCTCCTGGCTCCTAGCACGGTTGCAGCAGTCTCCCCATAAAGAACAGCCTCAATGTGAAATCCCCTCGCCCACTCTCGCCCCATATTCTCCCCACTCCGCACTTCGTGACTAATTGCCAAGACTTCATGAAAGCCCTGCCTCAAGTTTATTATTAGCAGAGAAATGCGCAATTGGCGTCTGCAGCGAAGACACATGTCAGAGCGGTACTGTCGGCCCGCGACAGAGGGGATGTAAGGGGGGCTATAAAGAGACTTCTTTATTTGGGTTCTGGTTCTTCTGTTGTCATGGAACCCAGTAGAATTCTCCCATCAAGGTAATGCAGTCTAAAGTGTTGGTTCTCCATAATCTAAAATGGTAAATACACTTTCCAGTATGATTGGAAAATACCATTTGTCTACCTTTTTAAATCTTTTGTATCTACAATTTTTTTTTAGTTTTGGATTTTGGCTTTTATATCTCATACATGCTTCTCACTGAGCCTATGAGACCAAAATCTGGGCATGTAAAAACTTACCTGGCAACCCAGCTCTCGCGGTCTGCGCTGAGGCCTGTGATAGGACAGGATGCTCAACCCCTTGTGTGCCCCCCCCCCCCACCCCCAGGGAGACGGTGGGGCGCCTGCAGACGGAGAACCGGATGCTGTGTCTCCAGGAGGAGAGCGTCCGCCAGCGGCTGACGGAGCTGGAGGCGCAGCTGGAGGAGGCGCAGCGGGCCAACAACGCCCTGGAGACGCACAACAGGTGTGTGTGTGTGTGTGTGTGTGTGTGTGTGTGTGTGTGTGTGTGTGTGTGTGTGTGTGTGTGTGTGTGTGTGTGTGTGTGTGTGTGTGTGTGTGTGTGTGTGTGTGTGTGTGTGTGTGTGTGTGTGTGTGTGTGTGTTGCATTGTTGGGACTCAAACACTTTACACACCAAACTGGAGCCAGAAATAACAGATTAACTGTTAATAACCACCGCGGCGCCAGTATTATAACTTCACCGCCCGCCCCAGTTCAGTATCCCTTGATCGGACGCCAAACGACTTGAGGTCATTAAACCTGTCCAGGTGTGTGTGTGTGTCGTGGGGAGAGTCTGCTGGGTCCAGAGTGGGTCTGTGGGGTCCAGAGGGGGGGTCTGTGGGGTCTGTTCCCTGGGCACCATACCCTGGTTCCTCAGCCTTCCCCAGCAGGCCGCGGTGGTTCTCCAGGTTCACGGCGTGTTCCCACGGCCCGTGTGTTTCTGTCACGCGGGCCGTATGGTAGGAGTGCTGCTCTAAATGTCAGCACTCCCTCTGCTCTGAGTGGGCCGAGAAGGACGGCACAGCCAGATTGTGTGTGTGTGTGTGTGTGTGTGTGTGTGCGTGTGTGTGTGTGTTGAAGACTATGGATGGACAAGTGTGTGTGGTGTTTGTATGTTTACGTGCCTGTGGGCATGTGGGCACGTGGGCGGTGTGTGTATGTGCGTAGGGTGGACGAGTGTATGTGTGTAGGGTGGACGAATGTTTGTGTGTGTGTGTGTGTACAGTACCAGGTCCAGGGTGTGGGCGGTTGCCTCCGGCTGGCTCTGGCGCTCTGAAATACTCCACCGCTCCCATCTGGCCAAACGGGGAACTGCAGAACCGTGTAGAACCCCTAGTAGTAAATCCACTGTTATTCTGGGGCGTTGGGAGGCCTATGGTGCTATTGGTGTACCATGCATTTCCAAGTCCAATTACCTATAATGTGTATAAATGTAGAAGCTAGGTGTTCAGTCATATCTCGGATAAAACATTGTGTTTTGAGTTTGATCAGTTTGTCAATAACAACATGAGCACTACTGTCAACTTGATTGACAAGGTCACATGTAGTTTAGACTTTCATCCTTAGTCGTAACCGTCCCTACTGTCGAACATATCTTGTGTCATTATTCATCTCAATCATCTCTCTCTGCCTTTCTGTCTTTCTGTCTCTCTCTGCCTGTCGGTCTCTCTCCACCTCTGTCTTTGTATCTCCATCTCTCTCACTACGTCTGTTTTTCTCTCCTCTCTCTACCTCCCTCTCTCTACCTCCCTCGCTCTGTATCTCTCTCTGACTCACGCCTCCCTGCCTCTCTCTCCCAGGCTGAACCGGCAGCAGAAGTCGGAGCTGGGCTCCCAGGTGGAGGAGCTCCAGAAGGCCCTTCAGGACATGGGCAGCAAGACTGAGGACGTGAGTGGGAACACCCCTTTGCTTGAAACCCCCTAACCCCCATCCGTTGTGTGACGCGATCCAGCCAGGGGACTTTACTGTTCAGTCATTCAGCAGAGACATTTTTCCGAGACTTGCAGTTGGTTTGATTTGCAGATCGACCGCTACACCGCCAGGGCTTCAATAAGGGCTCACAGATCATAGTTTCTGCGTCTGTCCATTTTCTGTAGACCACCCCGTTGTATCGGTTACCTATGGAATCTACGGAATAGATGAAGAAATCATTGATAATCATCCCAAATTAGCGTGTTAGCGATTGCTGTGATTCAGAATTCGAGTTCAGCGGTTGCACTGTTGTGTCGGCTTAGCTCAGGTGGTAGAGCAGTTGCCTTGTAACCGAAAGGTTGCTAGTTCGTTCCCCAGCTTCTCCTTGCTGAGTGTTGATGTGTCCCTGAGCAAGACACTTGACTGCTCCTGACGAGCTGGCTGTCGCCTTGCATGGTTGACTCTGCCGTCTGTGTGTCAATGTGTGTATCAACCGATGTGAGTTGCTTTGGATAAAAGCGTCTGCTAAATGCCCTAATTGTAATTAGTTTAGTAATTGGGGGTCAGCGATTGCAGTGAATGAGAAGAAGTTGCGATATTTTAGGATTCTAGTTCAGCGATTGCAGTGATTTAAGAGTCCAGTCTCTTCTCCTGTGTTGAGGAACGTCTTCTCTAAGGCTGTGTGCTTTCTGCTGTGGAGATTAACCTGTTTGCTGTGATGATTCAACGCTAACTCCTGCCCTGTCGTCTGTCTGTCTGTCTGTCTGTCTGTCTGTCTGTCTGTCTGTCCATCTGTCTCTGTCTCTCTCTGCATCCCCGCCAAAATCAGGCAATCGTAAGTACGGCCCTGCCTATTGGCTGGCCTCAGGTGTGTGTGATTAGCCATGTTTGTGTGATTAGCCATGTTTGTGTGATTAGCCGTGTTTGTGTGATTAGCCGTGTGTGTTGATTGTTCTTACTGCGCTCTTTCAAATTCAGGGTGTACTCTCAGGGTTTGTTGTATTCTGGTGGTCGTAGCTGAAGGCTGTTCTCTTGTTTTTCTCTCCAGTCGTCTCTACTGAAGAAGAAGCTGGAGGAGCACCTGTGAGTACCGTCACTGTTAGCGATGTTAGCCGCCGCTGCTTACCGCCAACATGGGTCACTGTTGGCGATGTTAGCCGCTTGCCATCGGTCAACCCCTAGCATGGGTCACTCATTTACATAAATGTACGTTACCTAAAAGCTTTCACCTGCCCTGGTGCGTTGCTAACCCATGTTCTTCTTCTGTGGTGGCTCCAGGGAGAAGCTGAACGAGGCGCACTCTGACCTGCAGAAGAAGAAGGAGGTCATCGACGACCTGGAGCCCAAAGAGGGCGGGGACAAACGTGAGCCAACCAGCCTATCCTCCCGTCAACTTTTCTATCTCTAACTTTCTTACCCCAAATTGTAACTCACTCACTTGTGCCCTCATTCCTTATTCCTTCTCCACATTTCTCTCGCTCTCGCTCTCTCTCTCGCTCTCTCTCTCTTTCCCCCCAGTGTCCAAGAAGATCGATGAGCTGCAGCAGAGTCTGAAGAAGAAGGATGAGGACATGAGGCAGATGGAGGACCGGTACAAGCTCTACGTGGAAAAGGCCCGAACCGTCAGTACCCACAAAGCCCACCAAGAAGCATGCCATAAAGAAACGCCATGAAGCACCACCAGGAAGTGAAGCTCTGTGTCCCGTGTGTGTGTGTGTGTGTGTGTGTGTCTCCTTAAAGGTGATCAGGACCCTGGAGCCAACCCAGCAGCAGCCGCTGGCCTCCCCTGAGGTCACGGCCCTGAAGAACCAGCTGACCGAGAGGGAGAAGAGGCTCAAGCACCTGGAGGTAACCCTGGTGACTAGGGCTGGTTACTGGGGCTTGTTACCGTGGGTCTTTTAGGTGTAACACTGGTTACTAGGACTGGTTACCACGGCTCTTTAGGGTGTAACGCTGGTTACTAGGGCTGGTTACCTAAAGGTGTAGCGCTGGTTACTTGGGGTCTTAAAGTGTAGCATGGGTTACTATGGCTACAAGAGCTCTACACTCTGATTGACGTCTGTGTCTGTTTGTGTGTCAGAACGACTACGAGAAGAACAGGAACCGGCACGACCAGGAGGAGAAGCTGATCATCTCGGCCTGGTACAACATGGTGAGGCCACATGCCAACACATCATACAACACCGCACGCCCAACTCTGACCTCCATGTTGTGTGTTTAAAGGGGTGGTATTACGCCACCAGGTGTTATTGTGATCAGCCATTACAAGCCGTTTGAAAACCTGCCCTTACCGGTGTTTTAGTGACATCACGAGTGGGCGTGTCCACCTAGATGTGTGCTGGATAGATCAGTCTACCAGCCTACCCAGTGGACTGCAGCGAATGTTGCTCATCTATCCGTCATACATCTAGGTGGACACGCCCACTTGCGATGTCACTAAAACACGGGTGTTTTAGTGTTGGGGTTAAGTGTGGGGTTTAAAGGGGTGGTGTCACCCCCCCTGGTGGCACCTTCCCTGTCGATGTGGTTCTCACGGTTCCCTCCTGCGTTCTACCCCTGCGGGTTCTGTCGGGTTCCACCAGGGTCTGGCGCTGCACCAGAAAGTGAGCGGGGATCGGATTGGTTCCTCAGGCCCGGCCATGTCCTTCCTGGCCCAGCAAAGGCAGTCCACCAACGCCAGGAGAGGGCTGACCCGGCCCCAGCCCCGATGAGACCTCCGTCTGCTCCTCCTGCTCCCCTCTGGGGCCCTCCTGGATCTGAACCCCTGCTGGATGCTCAGACCCAGCGGGCATTCAGGAGACGGGTTCTATGTGAATTAGACCCTAAGGGTCTAATTCACATAGAACCCGTCCTCTGAATGCATGGTGGGATGCCTGCTCGCTCTGAACACCAGCTGGGTGCATTAAGCATTAAGAACACTGGTACTGGGTGACACGGGCCCATAGGTGCTGTTGCCATGCGTGTTGTTACCATGACAACAGTGCTGTCTGTAGAAGGTAATCCTTGGAGGTTTTTCTTACCAAAACTGCCTTTTTCCCCCCCCTCGGTTTGGTGGCCTTAATGCCTTCTACTAGTGGTTACTGACCCCTCGAGGCAGCCTGGACTTACTGCTGCTGTTATTGTGTCTCCTACTGCTGGACTGTTGTGGAATGACACCCCAGAGAGACGCCGTATTGTTTCATACAGTCTCTTGGGAAGTCAGACCTGCTGCGGTACGACCGATGGGAACTTTCGGATCAATCGGCGAAGAGACAAACATGAGAGTTTTTAATTATTTTATTTCAATCATTTCTTTTCCAATCATTTCTTTCCATTTTGGTGTAATTGTGTGCTGTTTAATTTCCTTATTTTAACGTGTAGAGTTCTCTTTTTAAGGAGAAGAGGCGGTGCTTGTGTGCATCACGTATGAAGGACATTTCTGTCGTTGTTCTTCCACTATGTTTTACTGGAGCTCAGAGTGGTGGTGGAGTGGAGCCAGTCCGGTCGTTGTTCCTTCACCATGTTTTACTGGAGCTCAGGGTGGTGGAGTGGAGCCGGTCCGGTCCTGATCCACCAAACCTTGCTCCACACTGCCCCCTTCTGGCCGGTTTTGATTTTAGACTACTTTACTTTAGATTTTCTTTCTGGTTCCACTTTAATAGACAGGGTTTTGACGGACGTGGAAGAGTCCCGTTGCTGTGTGGAGGCTTTAATCTTTATTATATAATGTGAACAATGGGTAGGATTAACAATACATTAATCAAAGCACTTTTACCCCCCCTGCCACGCGCCCTGTGCCTGTAGAATACACTACTAGCTTCTCTGACTTCTCTGTCAGCGGGAGTTCCTTTAAGCTACAGCCCTCCTGCCCTGGTCGTCTTCCACGGCGGTGAGTCACAACTGATGGCCTCAACGGGCCACCGTACAGCAATACTTTAATTATTTGGCACTTTACAGACGATGCCTCTTGGTACTTTATGAGGACATAACCGTGACATTTCTATGAGTTTGAATGAGCTCGACAGGGGAGACGGAATTAGTGGGATGAGGTCATTTTGGAACTAATGAAGGACCTATTTATCATATGCTGGATGGGGCAGAAAGCTGCTGTCACCATGAATCACAGAATGTCAGAAACATTCACTTGTATGCTGGATTTTGGTCCCTATGCTTTTGTTCAGTTTGTTTATTTCTGTGATCCTCAAACCTGTAGACTAGACTAAGCAGATGTACTCTTTTTTTTCGGGACAAAACAATCCACTGCTTTGGTATGATTTAGACCTGAAATAGCATAGCTATCGCCTTTTTTATTTAATTTTTTTACAAACACTACATCTAGCAAACCTAAGCAGGCTAGCACTAGCATGACACGGTTTCAGAAACGGTTGCGTGCTAGCGTTAGCCTGGCTCATGCTAGCTTTTGTGCTGCTAGCATACGTCTTGTTCTTGTATCAGTCGACCGTAACTGTTGCGTGCTAGCCTTAGCCTAGCGCTAGAGTGTAGGATTACCATCTGTCAACTGGAACCTTGTTTGCAGGCTTTAGCCTAGCTTGTGTGCTGCTAGTGTTAGCCTCGAGTGTGAGTTAAAGCTGATGTAATTTTGTACCGAACCCCCCCCAAAAAGCATCGGTGTTGTGATCCCAGCTAGCGGCTAGCAGACCTTGACTAGCGGTCTTTGAGCTAGTGGCTAGCTGCTAGCAGCCCTTGGCTAGTCCTATGTGTACCTCCTTGTCATACTTTTGGTCTAATACTGGATATTTATGTGGTGTTTTTTCTCAGTCTATCTGCATGGTTTGAAATGGTTGTCTTGGTTTGTTTTAATTATTTTATCTTCATGGTTGTATATCAGTGGGACTGGTAGATTTGACAGGACTTTGCTTAAAGAGGGGGTTCGGAAACAGGTTGTCTAGGTGCTGTAGTCCTGCCTAGTCTGCACTACGAATAAATGGGGACTGAAGAAATCTGAGCTTTGTCGTGTGTTATTTCATGTACCTTAAACAGGACTGCTCTTTACTTTATAAAATAATCACATTAATTTAATGTGAACTATAACTCAGACCAGATCATTCATGCTGTAGTGTTGCCAGGGGGAGGGAAGCTGTTGGTTGACCGCCACAGAGACACAGGTTGAGTACCGCTAAGGATAGTTGTTTGGTTAACTTAAAAATGTGTTTATTTAAATTCACAATTCATGAAGTTTGTCTTGTAAGTTAATGTATCTGTTGCCAATGAGGTAACTCAGTGGTGTTTGAGCCAAGGCCCACTGATGAAAGCCTTGCATTTGCAGTATTATGAATGTTACGAACTGGCTGTCGCCGGCAAAACCGTTTCTCAAATTGGAAAATGACCACTTAACGCCAAACGTTTCACCAAAGAGGAATAAACGGAGGTCTTCAAATTAGAATGTAGTTTCCGACAAGGTTAAGATTGTGAGTAAGTGGTAAGATCTGCTGATTAAAATGCTGGAGACCAGGGGTCAACTCCTGCTTCATTTGGTTGTTCAACCACGGCGCCGGACACCACGTCGTGACGTCATGATTCCTCCCGACCCAGCGGGGGGGGCGGACACCACGCCGTGACGTCATGACTCCTCCCCGCCCACTAGGGGGCACTTCGCGACGTCATGATTCCTCCCCGCCCATTGTAGGGAGGGGGGGGGGGTGGGCGGACACCACGCCTTGACGTGATTCCTCACCACCCCCCAGCAGGGGGCGTTGGACGCCGTCGCGCCATGACTCCTCCCTGGACACAACGCCGTGACGTCAGCCGTAAGAGCCAAGATGGCCGCCAGCGAGTAACGAGGAGCTCATTTTTAAACATAACTCGTATTATCTCTGGAGTATCTCGTCTGCTGTGCGGTTCCTGAGGGCAGTAAAGTGACATCGAGCGATCGGATCTAATCCCCCTGGCTCTTTACTCTTCATCTGGACATTATTCGGGTACATTTGCCCTACAAAGGCCAAGGTAAACAAGGCATTAGCCCACCGCGCTAGCGTCTTGTTTCTGTGATCCTCTTCGATCTGAAACGTCTTATTATCCTCCCATGCTGTCTACTAATTATACTTTTAAACCATCATAGGACCAGAGGGCTTCTTAATTTCCCGACCGAGGTCAGTCCGCCTGCAACATGTTGTGAACGGCCTCTCCCAGACCGCATTCCTCCAAACCCCGGGACCCCCCGGATCGCCCCGGACTACCTGGACCTAGAGACCCCCTGGATCTACAGTTCATCACTTCATCGAGTCGAGACCCAAACGGAAAGGATGGACTCCAGAAGGGTTCACCACAGAGCCCACCTGAGCAGCAGCGACTCCAACAGCAGCAGCCCGGCCTCGCCGTCCAGCCCGGCGCTGGGCGGCGCCAGGCCCGGCGTGGGGCCCGGGGCGCCCGGCACGGCCGGGGCGGCCAACGCGTTCGCAAACGACGGCAGCTTCATGGCGATGTTCAAGAAGAAAATGGAGGAAGAGAAGAGGAGGAAAGAAGAGGATGGGCAGGCGAGCGGGGAAGGACCCGCGACAGACCCCCAAGAACAGTCAGCTGTGGACAAGAAGCCCCCCTCCGCGACCAGCTTTGTAAGGGCTTTGGCAGTAGTGAGATGAGATCAAAGTGACGTTAGTGGTTCGTGATCATGATCATTAATATGATCAGAATTAAAATAGAACACGTTATTAACGCTGATATAGTACAGGCCTTGGTTCATTGGACCATTGACACTAATATGACACACATATTGACACATGGCTTACGGTTCATTCGCTGGTCATCGTGCGACAGGAGCCCTACTGTTGGCTCTCCTCCACTGCCCACCTGGCTGCCAGGGCTCCTGGAAGGGCGTCAGTCTTGTCTCTCCTCACCCAGATGTAAGGGTGTCAGTCTCATTTCTCCTCACCCCGGTGTCTGGGCTCCTGTAACGGTGTCAGTCTTGTATCTCCTCCCAGGTGGGGAAGCGGCGAGGCGGCGTGTTCCTAAAGACCGGCATGGTTGCGAAGAAACTGAAACCGGACTCGGTTGTAAGTACATCAGTCTCTCTTCCCTGATCCGTCTAGTGTTTGTCTGCCGTTGTGTTGTTTTAACCGCCTGTTCTCTCCGTTCTCCGCAGGCCGAGCCGGGTAAGAGCGACGCCTGGGCCAAGTACATGGCCGAGGTAAAGATGTACAAGTCGCACCAGTGCGGCGATGATGATAAAACCAGACCGCTGGTCAAATAACCGGCAGGCCTCTCCCCTCAAGCGACTTTCTGTTCTGGGAGGAACCCTGGAGCTGCTGGGGGTTTCCTAGTACATCTGGACCATTTTGACCCTGCCAGAATCACAATTCATAAACACGAGTAGAAACCAGTTTCATTTCCGCCGCTTTTTTGTATCGTAAGGGTTCATGCTTGTGTGCTAAATCGGATGTTTTCATTTTTTAAAAACATACTTGCATACGTGAGCGATTGCAATATTTTCATATTTGTAGCTTCTGAGTCGTATGGTGGTTGATTTGACTCGCTGGTGGCCGTGTGAAGTTTTGACGAGATATCCCCGTGTTGCCTGTTCGCCCCCCGCGGTCCTGGTTGATCGGGGTCTGACCGTCGCGGTCAGTGCTGTATTTCACATCAGAGACTCAAACCTTCTGAGGCCTGCTGACACGTCTCAAGCCAATGTTATAAATAAAAGTCTTTTCAAACTAGTTCATAATTTATTTTAACGGTATATGTAGTTAGCTTAGATTTGGACAGCCGCTAACGCAGCGGTGAGACGACAGATTCTTATACTTCATGATTATAAGGCATTGTTTAATTGGAAGGTCGTTTCATTTCTTTACAAGAGAAATCAAGGTTGTTTAGAAAAAGCCCAAACGGAACATCTTGCATTTAGTTTACATTTCTTTACAGGATTTGAAGTATTAATTACATTATCATAAAAAGAAGCACCAAATGGACACACTGACCATTACCAGGAGAAATACACATTCAGCGCAACACATTCCCACCCCTGAGCTCGCTCTCACACACAGACGCACACAGACACACACCTTTCCACAGTGATATAGGTCTATCTTGTAAACATTGACAAATTTAGTCATTTCCATTTATCAATTCTATGAATAATAGTATCAAAAGTTATCAAATGGTTTAAAAAAAAAGTCCTGTACTGCTTGTTTGTGTCACTGAGCCAATCCTTGCATGATGAGGCGTGTTCTTCATCCCCAGTGCTTCAGCTCTAGTCCTTCTGAGTGGTTCTGTTGACCGTCACTCAAAGCCACACTCGATTCCGATTGGTTCCCGCCGGACAGGTGTCTGGCTAGGTGCTGTATCATAGAGTCTTCCTCTTGTTGGAGTCCCCACCCTGGCTTTGATTGACATCTGAACGGGGAGAGTAGAGCTCTTGAGCCACCAATGAAAACCAGAGCAGAAAGCATGAAAACAACATTACAGCATCGGAGCGACCGTCAGGACAATCGGCAGTTATAACGGCTACAGACAGACAGGTGGGCACCCCACAGACAGACAAGACGCAGAACCCAGACCCGACGGCAGACACTCAGAGCAGGACGGGCAGAAGCAGACGGACAGGTGTGGGGCGACTCCAGATCCACAGAGGAAACAATCCACTCCTGGTTTACTGTCTGACAAACTAGCACCCTATGGCTCGTAGAGACAAACACTAAGAGCTATAGATAGAACAGCCTCGGCTAGTAGATGTACAGCTTGTAGAGCCTCGGCTAGGAGAGCCACGGCTAGTAGAGCTACAGCTAGTAGAGCTACAGCTAGTAGCTGAGCTCAGCTTGGCTTGTGCCTAACCTAAACCGATGTTTCAGCGCCTGGACGTGGAGTCTCCCCACGTCTGAACAGGGGGAGGGGGAGGGCTGGGTTTACCTGAGAAAGCGATCTGCAGGTGAGGAGGCAGAGCAACATGAGCCCCTGCCTGGAGGCTCTTATAGAGATCTGAGGAGGAGACAGGAGACAGCGAGCCACCCCAGAACAGAGGAGGGAGAGCAGGGCACGTTATGGTGGGGACCGGAAGTGGGTCGTGGGGACAGGAAGTGGGTCGGGGACAACAGAAACAGGGCGGGACAAACAGTGATCAACAGCAGAAGGTGAGGCAGGGTTTGGCTATAGATGCAGAGAGTGGACACAGAGCAGAGCGAGGAGGTCAGGGAGAGAGAGAACAGTGTTGATGACAGATTGATGAGTTATGAAGAGGGGATGAGAGAGAGTTAGAGGGAATAAGGGGTCGTCGTCCTCCCAGACACAGCATGGGGTCACAACAAGGGTTCAGTAAAACAAAACAACAACAAGGTCTACACATGTAGCAAGACAACGAAGAAGACAGAAGCCACACACTAACTACTGGCACACAGAACGCAAGCTCCTGCTGACTGACCCTGAATAACTTGGCTTTACCTGCTCCATCTTACTGAGCTCTATGCTAACTATCCCCGTCGATCACCGGATGTGACTGAGATCGGCCATTTTTAAAACCTGGAGCAATGTCACAATTGGGCGTGTCCACCCAGATCAACACACACGCCCATCCAGCGGACTGGACCAATCGGCAGGCTGTGCACTCGGAGCGCCCACGCCCCTGGTGTGATGTCACTAAAGGGGAGTTTTTCCAATCGCCGTGTCATTTCTTAATCAACATAATGTTAAGGGCTGTCCCGAGAGACTTATTCACAGGGCCCTCAGCGTTACCATGCTAACGCTGAGGGCCCTGTGAATAAGTCTCTGGGGCTCCCCTTAACAGGGGGGGCCCTCAGTGTGAGCATAGCCCTTTACTATGCTAACAGCCTTAGCATAGACCTCCCTTTACTATGTTGACAGCTTTAGCCTAGCCCTTTAGTATGCTAACAGCCTTAGCATAGCCCTAAACTATGCTAACAGCCTTTGCATAGCCCTTTACTATGCCAAAAGCCTTAGCATAGCCCTATTCTATGCTAACAGCCTTAGCATAGCCCTGTACTATGCTAACCGTGTTAGCCTAGCCCTTTAACTATGCTAACAGCGTTAGCCTAGCGAACCGGTTCTAAGCTCGCCACTCACTCTGCGTCAGCACGGAGAACGAGGCGTTGCTATTGGCCGCCTGGGCGCTGGCGGCGGCGGCCGCGTTGGAGGAGGCGAGCGGCAGGTTGAGCAGCGGCGGGAACTGGAAGGGCAGCGACACGGGAACCAGACCCCCCAGTATGCCGTAGCCCCCCGGCAGGGAGGGGGCGGAGCCCAGCAGGCTGCTGCCCCCCGTGGTGGTGACCTGGGAGGGGGGGGGGGGGGGGGGGGGGGGAGATGGTTAGGGGTCAGGGGTGTGGCGTGCGTGGTCATGGTGGTCGAGGCACCCAGACCTTCTCTCTAGATCCTCTGAGTGACCACATGGTATGATGTGGTTCCTTAAAACCAGTTTCTTGTCCTAAATGTGAATGAATGTTGAACATTATAGATGTTCCAAAATCATAAATAAAACTCCCCGATACTGATTTTGTGTATTGGCCGATACAGAGTACGATTTTATTTATTTGAACAGCTGTATACTACTTACCCGGTATGGATATACCGATACAGCATCTAGCATTGTAACTACCAGCACTTGTTCTTATTGAAGGGTTCTCTTACAATGACCGCAATGTACTACTTGTACTAAGTCGCTTTGGATAAAAGCCTCTTCTAAGTGACAAAAATGTTATTTAAATAAATGAATCATATAGAACGTTCCTTAACTATCTAGTTCTTCTGAAAAATTAGTAATTTTTCAGTCAAACTAGTTGATTTTCAATTTATAATTAGAATAATACATTTGCACTCTTCTAGTTTAGCGTGAGCAATGTTTTTCTGACTTGGTAGCTCTGACGCATGTAGGTCGGAGATGACGCCTTTCTGACTTCCCACCTCCGCCCGTTACAGAACGCAGCATAACACTGTGACTGTACCGTTTGTGTTGTTCTCCGTCTGTGTAGTAAATGAGTCATGTGATGACATGGGATTGGCACTAGACTTTCGGAACAACTCTAGTAAACATGCAGAGGTCAGACATGTGAGTGTGTGTCATAGCAGTACAAACCTGGGGCAGCTGAGAAGACAACGCCGGCGAGGAGACGGACGTGATTGGCTTAGCCCCCTGAGTGGTCCCGCCCATTGCCCTCTGGCGCTGCGCTGCGTTGGCCGCAGCGGTGGTGGTGGGCGTGGCCCCTGGGTGCTTGCTGAGGGTGGAGGCGTTGGTAAGGCTGGTGCCGGTGCTGCTGTGTACCCCCACCGGCTGCTTCAGGCCCGCGTAGCCCCCGCCCGTCTGCTTGGCCCCGCCCCCCTGGGCCCCGGGGTAGGGGGGGCGGAACGCCTGGGCGGGGCTTCTGTTGGTGGTGTACTGGCGCAGCGGGGGCGTGGCCTGAGGCCGGGGCTGGGAGCTGGCGGGCGCGGTCAGCTTGATGATGGGCGCCGTGCTGCTGTGCCCCGCCTTGGTGAGCGTGGCCTGCATGGGCGTGATGAAGTTGGACTGGGGCAGCGGGTGGGGGGGCTTGGGGCTCAGGGTGGTCTTGGCCCCGCCCCCCGGGCCCTTTCCGGGGGCCATGTTGACCTTGCCGTAGGAGGAGAGGCCGGGGGTCATGGAGGGCCGGCAGTGCATGAGGCTGGGGGTGGTGGAGGGCTTACTGAGGGTCAGCGAGGGCCGGGGGTAGGACAGGCCGGGGGTCAGGGGGGACTTGGCCGGGGTCATGGAAGGCTTGCTGTAGGTCAGCCCGGGGGTCAGGGGGGTCTTGCTGTGGAGGGTGTGGGCCAGGCGGGGGGTCTGGGGGCTCATGTGGGGGGAGGGGCTGAGCGTGTGGACGCGCGGCGGCGGGGAGGTGATGAGGTTGTTCCCGCCCCTCAGGAGGCCTGAGGGCGGAGCGGCCACGCCCTTCGACCCCGGCGCCATGAGGGGGGAGGCGGTGGGGGGCGGGCGCTGCTTGGGGGAGGAGCCGCCGCCCGCAGCGGGGGGCCGGGGGGCGGAGCTGAGCACCGAGTGTCTGTGGGCCGGGGACAGGCCCTTGAGGGACACCAGGCCCTCCATGCGGTTGCCTGGCGACAGGGCGGAGACGGGGGTGGGGGCGCGGGCCAGCGAGGCCGCCGCCGGGGAGGAGGTAGAGATGTATGGCGAGGGCGGGGCCCCGGACACCACCACGCTCTTCTTCTGCTGCTGCTGGAGCAGCGGCGAGGCGTGCGATACGGTCGCCGCGACGACAGGGGTCTTTCCGGGGTCGGGCGAGGGGGGGCTGTCGCCGTGGGCCAGGCCCTTGGCGGCGTTGCTGAGGATGGCGAGCGCCTGGGAGATGGAGTCCAGGCAGTGCGAGGCCGGCTCCTCCTCGTCCTGCGAGTCCAAGCAGATGGGCTCCGAGGGGGAGAGGGGGGGGCGCTTGGTGGGCGGGGCAACGGGGCCGACGCCCCCTGTGGGCGTGGAGCGCTGGACCCAACCCATCTCCTGGGGTCACATGATGGAGCAGCCAATTAACAACCAACACCTCGTTAATCTATTCACCCTGATATATCCATTAAGTATATGTGACACGTGAACCTCCTAAGATGGCACAATTTGATTGGTTCGCTAACTCTGGATATTGGGCAACATCCCATGATTGAGATCTCAAACTTGGGATATTGCGTGACGGTCGTCTCAACACGCTAATAAAACAAATAAATCCCTGCAAAAAGTGTTATCTTGTTTATTTTTGGAGTGTTCACGTGTGGTACACCCCAAAAAAAAGTATTCACCTCTTCGACGAATAATTGTTAAATATTTGCATTTTATTCTGATCATCATGAGGATTACCTTGGGCTTGGCCTTGGGGGTCGTCACGATCTTCTTCTTGGCTCTACAGGGAGAAGGGCAGGGAGACGGGTGAGTGACGGACAGGCCGACCAATAAGGGCACAGTACAGTAGGACGTGGAGGAAGTGATGACATACGTGTTTCCTGTCAGGTGGCCGTGTGCCTGCATGCTCTCTTTGAAAAGCATCCTGCAGGGAAAAGAACGGCCAACATTGAATGTGTGTATAAGGTCACCAGGTGAGGGCTTGTGTCGTTTTGACAACTTAACATTCTAGACCTGCTGCTGTTCAACCATATGACAACCACTGTGTATAGGAATTAGGGCTGTCAAAATTGCTCAAAAATGACATTCGAATGTTCGTTTGGAAAAAAATCACGAATTCGAACTATTCGAATATCTGGTTGCCTATTTTACGCAGTTGCCGTCAATATGTCAATAATGCGACAAAACCATGGTTCAAATTAGTGGGATATATATATATCCTATATATAGGGCGGCGGCTTCCTGCTGGGCATTTCCTTACTTTAAAATGAGGGACATCGCGAACAGACGGAGGCTCATTCACAAAGCAGTTAGGCGCTTGTACCGCGGGAGTGTTTTTTCACATTCGAATATTATGAGGGACATCGCGAACAGACAGAGGCTCACTCACAAAGCAGATAGGCTTTGTGTAACCGAGCGTTGGCACTTAGATATTTATATGACAAGAATGACACAAGCGTGGAAGGGAAAATAGTCTCGTTTACTTAGTACCTATCAGAAGTCACCCAGTCACAGCGTGAGAGCTGGAATACCTATATCCAAGTACGGAAACCCCGAGGGGATAAAATACATTCGCTCTTCACAATACTAGTCTGTTACACTTGTACCGCGGGAGTGTTTTTTCACATTCAAATATTATGAGGGACATCGCGAACAGACAGAGGCTCATTCACAAAGCAGATAGAGGCGCTTGTACCGCGGGAGTGTTTTTTCACATTCGAATATTAATTTTCACGTTCGAATTCGCGTTTTTGGATACATTTCGAACGAATATTCGAACTTCGAATATTCGTTGACAGCCCTAATAGGAATCAACATTTTGGATTAGCATCGATAACTTAGTAATGAAATAATATGGTTAGATAATACTTTTCAGGCATTTTTTTGTATATAAATAATAAAAATAACTAAAAATGATAATAAATAAAGTTATTCCTGTCTTCATCGTTAATCTGAAGAGTTCCGATTCTCAGAGAGTACCAGGACACCGATGGAGGTATGTAAGCTATACTGTTAGCGTGAGGTACCTGGCTTGCAACCAGCCCCTGGGCCACTGTGGCTCACTGTAACCCATAGTGTCATCATCAGGTACCTGGCCTGCAACCAGCCCCTGGGCCACTGTGGCTCACTGTAACCCATAGTGTTATCATCAGGTACCTGGCTTGCATCCAGCCCTTGGGCCACTGTGGCTCACTGTAACCCATAGTGTTATCATCAGGTACCTGGCCTGCATCCAGCCCTTGGGCCACAGGGGCTTGACCTCGGCCTCCATGAAGGCCTTCAGGTAGTCCTCAGGAGACACTGAGCTCTGGCCCTCCAGCTCATAGCAGCCCAGCTTTACACGTACCAGGGTGCACAGCAACAACCTGCACACACACACGCATCAGAGAATAAGGGATGGAGACCGACGCACACACACACACACACACACAGGTCAGACACATACACACACACACACGTCAGAGAATGAGGGATGGAGACCGACGGACACACACACACACAATGAGGGATGGAGACCGACGCACACACGCACATCACAGAATAAGGGATGGAGACCGATGCACACACACACACACACACAGGTCAAACACAGAGTAACAGACACACACACACACGTCAGAGAATGAGGGATGGAGACCGACGCGCACACACACACACACAGAGTAACACACACACACAAACGTCAGAGAATGAGGGATGGAGACACACACACACACACACACACACACACACACACACACACACACACACACACACACACACACACACACACACACACACACACACACACACACACACACACACACACACACACACACACACACACACACACACACCTGAGCTTGTCATCCCAAATGAACTTCTTGCGCGGCCCCATCACCCTCTTCCCCGGCTTCTCCTCGTCGTCCTCCTCAGAGCCGTTCTTCTCTGCTTCTCCAGACTGCTGCCTGACATCCCATTATACACAGCCATCAGTATGGTATGATCCATCCCATAATACAAAACCTGTAGTACTGTGAGCCATCCCATAATACACAAACATAAGTACTGGGAGCCATCCCATAATACACAACCATCAATACTGTATGATCCATTCCATAATACACAACCATCAGTACTGTATGATCCATCCAATAATACACAAGCCTCAATACTGTGAGCCATCCCATAATACACAACCATCAGTACTGTGAGCCATCCCATAATACATAACCATCAGGAGTCAGAAGGAACACTGGAAACGATCATGTTTGGTCTTCAGTAGGAGATCTTGGGTGTGAGTACTGGGGTGGGATGTACCTCAGTCAGACTACGTGTGTGTGTGTGGGGGTCTTAGTGTGGGGGTCTTACTTGGCCACCTTGGCGATACAGTCCATGTTGAAGCGGGCGATCTGCTCGGGCATCACGCTGCACACGGCCAGCTTCAGCTTCAGCAGCGGCGTGCGGAGACGGTCGTCCTGGAGACAGAGTCAGAAGAGTCATGACACAGAGTGATCACAACGCTCAGTCCTCACTTCACCCCACCACGTGTTCTGGACCGGGATCAATACCGACACTGTGGGGTTTTACTAGAATGTAACTGAATGTGGAGATCATATAGAACATGTTAGGGTTAGATATACATGTACCTGTATGTTGAGGTTATATTATAACATGTTGGGGTTATATGTAACGTGTTGGGTTTATATCATAACATGACAGGTTATATAAGAGACCTGTAACATGTTACTGTTATATGTTAGGCTTATATATAACATGTTATGTTATATATAACATGTTAGGGTTTGGATTGTACCTGTATGTTGAGGCTGAGCTTCTTGAGGCGTTTCAGCAGGGCCTCTTTGTTGCAGGGGACGAAGGCCTCCAGGTGGGAGTAGACGGCCGAGCGGACCCCCTCAGGCTGCTCCTGCACCTGCAGCTCGATGCTGAGGAGGAACCACAACACCCACAGTTAAAGAGGGGGACCCCACAACCCACAGTCAGAGAGGAGGACCCCACAACACACAGTCAAAGAGGAGGACCCCACAACACAGTCAGAGAGGAGGACCCCACAACACAGTCAGAGAGGAGGACCCCACAACACAGTCAGAGAGGAGGACCCCACAACACAGTCAGAGAGGAGGACCCCACAACACACAGTCAGAGAGGAGGACCCCACAACCCACAGTTAAAGAGGAGGACCCCACAACACACAGTCAGAGAGGAGGACCCCACAACACACAGTCAGAGAGGACGACCCCACAACACACAGTCAGAGGACGACCCCACAACACACAGTCAGAGAGGAGGACCCCACAACACAGTCAGAGAGGAGAACCCCACAACACAGTCAGAGAGGAGGACCCCACAACACACAGTCAGAGAGGAGGACCCCACAACACACAGTCAGAGAGGAGGACCCCACAACACACTGTTAAAGGGGAGTGGGGGGGAGCAGTGGTGACACGGTCTACGGTGGGACCACCGGCACCAGAGGAGAACAGGTACTCACTCCAGTAGGATGTTGTTCATGTCCAGCGTGAAGAACTTCTTCCTGCCCTCCTGGTCGAACTGACGGGACGCCTTATAGAGAGAGACGGGGAGACACAGGGTTAACATCTGTTATAACGCCTGATCAGAGAGAAAGACAGGGTCAACATGGGCAGGGCCTTATCAGGTGCCACTCCCTCCCCAACCCAACAGGCTAACATACTCCCTTCATTTAAACAGGCCCTCAAAACCCACCTCTTCCAGATCGCTTTCGCCACATCACCCCTTCTCTTCTCTCCCCAGTTCCTCCTTATTTATCTTCTTATGTAAATTCTTATTAAATTATTTTGTTTTGTGTTCGCTATGTAAAGCGTCTAAGTATTTAGAAGAGCGCTATATCAATCAAATGTATTCTTATTCTTGTAAACATCTCATAACACCGGGGTGAGACGACACAGATCAACAGGATGCAATACTACGCAGGGTTGTGTAGGGATTAGGGCTGTAACGATACGCGTATCGAAACCGAAATTCGCGACACTCAAAGCCACAAACCTGTCTCGCGGTGTGAGAAGGCAGAGGCGCTATACGCCCTTTCTAACTCTCCGGTCAAATTTTCAGATTGAGATTTGCTAATAATTTGTCTGAATAATAGTCTGTTGACACCGCCCCCTCTTATCGATGCCGTAAGTATGCGACGAGATGCCCTCCGTGATGACAGCTCTCTGTGGCTACGGAGGATTGCATTTCTCCACAGCCGTCGAAGTCCTCATAAGCGATATGAACGATATGAATGAATTTATCCCGAGTGGGCCTAGTGCGAAATGTGTGATCCCTGTCTCTATTGTTTTGTGTGATTTGACCGGCAGTTGGACTGCTTATAGGTCGGAATGAAGCGGCCACCGATTATTGACAGGTTGGGTAATTCTACCGGACTCGTTCGCTTCTTCAATAGACACACACGCTACCGCTCGCTCTCCTCGCTCGTCCACGCACTCGCTGACGTCACTCACACACAAACATACGCACACTGCCATTCTCGCGCACACACATACACTACTCGTAACACTATGCCTCGTTATTGCGACGTTCATGTTAGACGTTCATGTTTTTCCCCATCTATTAAAACTTAGGCTATTAAACATGTTGCATTCTATAAGGCCTGATTATGTCATTATTTCAGCTACATAGCCTAATAAGAATCGCTAATAGGATATTTGACTAAACCACCAAACTAGTTGAGGGTTTTTGCCTACCTGCAAGCATCCTCCAATTGCAACCTTTGGTTATTTATTTATTAATTTAGCTATACTTTAATGGTATTCTTTCTGTTCAAATTTGTTCAGTGTTCCAAATTATTTGTTATTAAATGTTACATACATTAACTATGTACATAGTACATAGTTAATTGTTATATTGTTTAAATAAAATGCTTTTTAAATGTAAAAAAATCGTGGGATGTATCGAGCCGTGGGTCAAAAATCGTGATACAAACTGAATCGTGAGCTAGTGTATCGTTACAGCCCTAGTAGGGATACACAAAACGTTGTGTATTCACACACGCGTCACGTCTCTAACCAGAACCTTCAGCCCCGCCTGCCATCCCACACCTGGAGACAGAGGGCCCTTTTCACCCCAACCTCCTCTCTGCCACGGCTCCCGTTGCCACGGCAACACCCAAATCTCCTGCCTTTCCCTGCCAAATCTCCTCCAACTCCCGCCCCCCGTCCCCCCCCGTCCCTAAACTGAGACGGCACTGACTCACAGGCTAGGACAAACTAGAGGACACACTACTGAACAGCTCTTATCATAGTAGGTCCATTTCATTTAGCAGACGCTTTTATCCAAAGCGACTTACAATAAGTGAATTTGACAGAAAAGAAAGAGAAACAACAATATATCTCTGTCTGTACAGTAAGGATGTTCATAGAACCAAGTGCCAAGCACGAACAACCTCTAGGTTAACCAATTCAAAATATACAACAAAGCTAGCTATGATAAGACGCTACACGATGTTATGTACTGTTTTTAAGTGCAAGGACGTACAACATACAATAAGTGAGTAAGACAGGTTTTGGTGGGTTAAGGGGGAGGCTATGCAGAGTCCAGGTGAACTCTGTGGAAGTGGGAGAGGGTATACATGTGTCAGTGAGTGTCAGTTGGCGTCAGTAGGAGTGGCCATGTGATGGACCATATGGGGAGGGGGTGTGGTCATGTGACAGTGGGTGCGGTCATGTGACCCTTACCGTTCTCAAGTCCTCGATGCGTTTGATGAGGGGGGCCGAAAGGCCGCCGGGCAGCGGGGGGGAAGACAGCACCCGGGTGACTCCTCCCCCTACCGCCTTGAGCCCCGCCCCCATCCCGCCGCCGTTCTCGCCGTGGCCTGGGCTGCCCCCCGGAGAGTCCAGTATGGCGAAGTCCAGGTCGCCCATGAGGTCCTGCAGCATGTCCGTGTTGTCGCTGGCCGCGCCCAGCAGCGACAGCACAGTGGGGTCAGGGGCCAGGCTGGCCCCCAGGAAGTCGTTGCCCCCGGTGACCTTGGGCAGGGCACCAACGTTGTTGTTGTTGTTACTCTGTGGTGCTCTGGCGGCGTTGGGCCGCGGGGTTGGGCCGGCGCCCCCCGGGACGTGCTTCTTGCGGATCTCTTCCTTCTCCCTGGAGAAGCGGCGAAGCATGTTGGCCAGCTGGATGGAGTCCTTCATCAGCTTCTTCCTCTTCTTCTTCTCCGGGCGGTGGAGGTTCAGCGCCAACACCCTGAGGGCATACACGTGTTAGAGCCCTCCCATCGTTAGAGCCTGCCCCATCACACGTTAGAGGACACTCCCACATGCATTAGAGCCCCGCCCCTTGTTAGAGCCCACATGTGTTAGAGCCCTCCCCTCACACATTGGAGCCCGCCCCTCACACATGTTATGATCTGCACCACAACATGTTGTGGGTCACAACCACACAGCCCGGTGTTTCTTGTCAGACGGGCAATTAAGATTTCTGAGTAAATCTACTTTTATGCTTTTTCTCATTTAATACCCGATCATTTATTTACCCCTGTTTGGTCACTCGGTTCTTCTTGGGCTTCTTGTCCTCCAGGCCGACACCGTCTGGCTTTTTCCGTCTCTTCTTGATGACGCGCTCCTCGCCGTCCTTCACTTTCTGCCAGAGATGCCATGACACGTTAACGAGGTCATGACACGTTAACGAGGTTGTGAGTCACAGCTCATTGTAGTAAACAACAGCTCAGGGGAACTAAAAACCAAGTTTAATATCCAAGATGTATCAAGTTACTGTGCCAATTAATAACTTAATTTTAACTTGTGTCCTGATCCTAAAGTGTGAAATTAAAAGAAAACATCTAAAACTTAAATGTGAGCATTTTCTACAAACAAATAAGTTACACAACTGTATCACGACTAGACAAAGGATTACTTTGTGTAAAGATTGTTTGACTGAGACTATAGATTATCACATTGAAGGATGTTGTGTTGAATTATCAACCTGACATACTGTTGGGTTGTACGTGTTTACATGCCTTCTTCCTTAATATATTAATATACAATTATTATTATAATCCTTTAGTCCTACGTGGGAAGCGTCCAATCACAGTGAACCCACCTTGAAGTGGTTGGAGTCCCCTTTAGACACCTCCCCCTCAGAGTCGGAGGCGGGCCTGAACTGCAGCGTGCCGATGTTGATGTAGAAGCCGCCGTGTTTGGTGTTGAGGGAGGCGGGCACCAGCTCGTCATACTGACAGGGAGAGAGGAGGGCAGAGTCAGGGCCGCTGCTACCTGTAGGCACTCAAGTCTCCCTTCACTCATTACATTTACTCTACATGTATTACATTTAGCAGACGCTTTTATCCAAAGCGAATAACCATAAGTACATTTGTCAGAAGAAAGAGAAAGAACAATATATTGCTGTCGTTACAGTAAGGATGTTCATAGAACCAAGTGACAAGCCCTAACGATCCCTAGGTTAATAAGGGAGGCTCCACTTTGGATCAAAGTAGTGTTTTACAGATGCTCAGGTTCAGGTATAGATTACATTAGGATGGGTTGGGGTTGGTTGTAGGCTACGGTCGGGAAGAAGGATTGGTAAATTCAAACAGCAGACAGTACAGCGCATTTCAACTGTAAAGTGGGCGTCGTCCGATACGTGTTCCAAATAAATACAAATATGGACATGTACTCACAGCTTCCGAGTTATCTATGAAGGGGTCTGTATCATCGTAGCCATAACCGATGTCAATCAAATCCTGCATCCTATCACGCTTCTTCTTCTTCGGAGCCCCGCCCTGAAAAAAAACACCCAGAAACGAACGTTTAGTTTCACATCACGACGTTGGCAAGAAAACCAAACCGACGCCTCCTCGCTTCATGCGTGACGCAATGACTCGTTAAAACATGACACTTACGTATTTACTCTCAAACTTCTTGGCGAGGTTCTCCACCTCGCGCCGCTCTCGGTCGTCGTCGGCGAAGGGGTCGCTGGGGTCAAGGGGCGGAGTCAGGCCTTTACAGACCGGAGCTGCTTTGGGTTTTACCTGGAGAGGAAACACAAACAAGTTCGAGGGTTCAGTTGGTGGTGGCCCAATGTCTTTCCCTCCCAACAATTTAAAAACCAAGAAATGATCTTCATGGGAGGACATATACAAATTATACTTTTGGCTTAACATTATATAATGATCAAAAACAATTTAACAAATAGATTATAACCAACCAGTATTCACGTTCATCATATTCTCCTTTCTCATCCAGTAAAAACAAGTAACAGCAACTTAAGAGAAGTTGACACACACTAAAGTGTGTATAACTGAAATAAAGTTAACTTTTCATAGCTTCCTTAATCGTCTCTCTGTTAACAAAATGTGCTTCTAAATCATTGGCAACTTTAAAACCCGGTTCCCTAAAGCGTTAATGCGACTTGGAGATGCTACCGGGTCTCCGTGCACGGCGGAGGCACTCTGCTTGCAAACTGATGCCCAGGACCCCCTCCACCCCCGGGCCTTTTGTTCCGTCCTCCACCCTCCTGACCTGAGTTAAGGTGGACTGGACCAGCTCCGTGTAGCTGAACTCCGCAGACCCCCGCTCGTTGGGTTCCGTCAGCGGCAGGTTGAGGCGCACCGTGGGTTTCCTCTCGCCGGGCTCTGTGTCACCTCCCTTCACGTTCCCGAACAGACCCCCTCCTCCGTCTCCTCCTCCTCCACCTCCTGAACTGGCGGCGGCCGCTGCGCCTCCTCCACCCCCGCCTCCATCTTTAACCACCGGGCTGTCGGCTTCATCTTCGCGGCGGCGCTTCTTGGACTCCGAGGCCGTCGCGTCTGACCCAAAGGACGAGATGGTGACGAAGGGCACTTTCCTGGGCTCTGCCATCGGGAACAACCGTGTTCTGTCCGCCCCGGACACGACGAGGCTCGGGTTCAAGTGTCTCGGCAGGAGAACCGGAGATGGTGGACAACTACAGCTAGCGGCTAGCGGCTAGCAGCTAGCTCCCGGGGCTAGCTCTGTGTTCCTCAGAGTATGTTTCACTGACTTTTATCACGTCCTCGGTGGTATCAATCCATGCAGGAGCCCCCCGGGTTCCTCCTCCAGGATACACAAGTGGTGAAATAGTGGGAAAATTGTAGTTTAGGATGTGGATCCATGGAATGATGGGCAGGCTACCGCAAGGAGGCATCCGTAGGAGCCATCTTGATCGTTATTATCATTATTCAGGGAGGGGGCGGGGCTTAGGGAAAGAAAGCGGAAACTGAGGAGAAAGAGAACGGGGTTCAACCAATCGCGGAGCCGGAACGCCCCCAAGACACGCCTACTCCACAGACAAGCGCGAATGTGGAGCAGCCGATTGTTCTCCTCACGCGGGATGTTTTGACGGGACGGGAGCGCGCCCAGAACCGCGAGAACGCGCCCAGAACCACGTGAACGCGCCCAGAGCCATGAGAACGCTCATTTAAAAAAAAAAAATCGCTAAAGATATACATGCTACTCTATGTGTATATTAATATATTTTTGACACGTCAGTGATAAAGTTCAATGTAGAAAATATAAAAAACTATAAATAATTCTATAATCAATTTTATTTGAAGTTGCTTTTACAGAGTTCTACAAATTAACAGCAATGCTTTAAACACGAAAATAATGACAGCAAAAAGAGATACAGAAAATACTTGATAGTCACTACTCCTCTCTAGTGAGTACTCCTCCATGCTCTTTAGCCAAGCAGTAACACACCAGGAACATCTTATCACTTTTATAACACAACTCCTCCTGTAGGCCTACAAACACACAGAGTCAGGGTTACACCTGACCCTTTATGACAGAAGGCCGGAACGAGATATCCTGCTTCACCTACTGAGAGGTCTGTCTGTTGAATCAGCTGGAGGTTTGGGTCTGGGTCTAGGCGGGTTTGGTTCTTGGGGGTCTAGCTCTGGGGAATCTAGGTCTGCTGAGTCTCAGGGAACTGGGTCTAGCTCCATGTCTGGGTCTGGTGGGGGGTCTCGGGGGTCTGGATCAGACGCAGCAGACCCAGGCCATTTTCATGCCGATCACACCCTTAATCCATCCCCTCCCCCAGGAGGAAGCCCCTGCTGATCTCAGGACAGGGGTGCTATAAGGAGTTATGATAAAGAATAGCCTCTGCTTTTAAAGTCATCTGGGCTCCATGCTTAATGTATTTGTTTATGCCATGGGAGGTCTAAATGGTTTCTATATAAATTGAATTAGAATTGTGTCCAGTGGTCCACCTGCCTCGAGTTACGCCCATGACAAGGACAGGAAAATATTAGACATCTAGGCATCTATATTCATTTGTTTCTCCATCTATTTTGTTCAATACAAAATTCATTTTTTTACGGTCAAATTACCAAATTCAACAAACTAGCTTAAAAATGTGGATCTGCTGCCCGCTACAGGCTGAACAGCCATAGGCTACACCAGTATGCCTCCATGTAAACACAATGCTTGGAACATCTAGAGCACCTGCAGACCCTCCCAATACTGTAACGTAGCCCTTCATTCAGTATTTCAGAACCTAAATATATTTTCAAACGATTTTTTTTACCCACAATACCGCAGCAGTTTTCAGGTCAACTTCAAAGGGTTAACTTTTTTCACTAGCCGATTTCACGGTGTGGAACCACTCTGCTCCAACGTTGGTGAAACCAGTAAACCGGAGTTACAAGTTGTTCAGATTTAATTGAGATGCAAGTTACCTTTCCGGAGGTTAATTAAGTAGTTCTACATCTGATCTCCAGGGAACATGTTGGTTTACTATACACTCATTGGTGTTGTTAGCAAGCTAGTGACTTTAAAGCTTTCAGAAAACCCAACCGGTCCAAGTAGCTACACTAGTTATTAAACCGCAACTTGTAGAAATAACGTGAATTTAATGTACCCTTTGTTCTTTCCCGTTTTGCATATTGAATTCTAAAATGTTGATTCCATCCTCAATAACCAAATATAATTTGTTTTAGTCAAATAGCAAAGTCCCTGCTGGCTCTATTAAATAGGCAAGTAATAATCACAACAAACAGTCAGTGCAGGTTGGTACAAAAACCCTCAGTTTTTATTTGTGCCATGTGACATCATCACTCTAGGACCAATCAGCGGTGGCTCCTCCCCACTCCGGGGCCTGGGCGGTGGGGGCTGCGGACCAGTCTTCGGTGGCAGGCTGGGCGCTCCAGTCCTCTGCAGACAGACACACGTCAGACTCAAAACAGACTCAGGACACAACAGTCATGTTCACACAGGACCCATCTGGTTTGAGCTGTGACATGCAGGAGATGCGATTTTGCAACAGAATTTGTTGCAATTTTTGAATGTTTGCTACAGGTAGTAAAGAAACAGTGGATCAGCTGCATCACTCACCAGCAAAGGTCTCTCCTGCTGGCTTGGCGGGGGCCACGGCGGCAGCAGCGGTCGCTGAGGAGACAAACACCAGGGGTTAGGATGACCTCATCGATTACCACCGAATCAACAGCTAACCGTTACCATCTCTAACCAATACCTAGGTCGAACCATTTCCAACCTCGTATCCGGACTGAAACATCTTTAACGCAATACCTAAACGTTACCATCTCACAGGCTACCTCAGTACGAGTTAATTCGGGACAATGCCATCAAACAGAGATAACTCTTTTGTAGCAGGACCACCAGCCACGGCCCCCTGAGGAGCACAGGGACCAGGAGGAGGAGCCGCGGTTCTGTAGCACACGTCCTACACCCAGTGCGTCACGGTAAGGACGGCCCGGGCTCTAGCGTAGTGTGCACGGGTCCCGACCCCACAAACCCTACCACACCACGGTCTAACTGTATCCACGGTGACCACAAGGGGGTCTCACCTGGTGGGAACTGCTGGATGGGCACAGACGGGACGGCGACGCCCTCTGACCAATCGGCCACCTCCGCCTGAGCGAACTCGGCGGCGGGGGCGGTCCACTCAGCCTGGAACTCCTCCTTCCCGACGGCCTTCTCAGCCGCGGCCTGCTCCTCCTTCTCGATCTGAGGAACGCAACACCGTTAGGATCCCAGGAGCCCGGGTACCAGAAGGCTCACAGCCTTAACGCCACAATTAACTCCTTACATGGTCATTTATGCAACTTTATGAAGCTCTATGTTTACTTCGATAAATGTTCTCTATATTCCGTCTAGGTTCAACTTTTTAAGTGCTAGTTTATAGTTGCAGACCCGGATCATATAGTTTGATGGCTGTAGTCTAGTGCATGTAAATGTAATGGTGTCTTGTTGTCATGGCGTCTCACCTCCTCTGGATCTCTGTAGAAGTACAGATCGGGCATGACGTCCCAGGTGTGCTCCCTGGAGATGGTTCCCCTCATGCGCAGAACCTCTCTGGTCAGCATCCACCACATGAGACCCACAGAGTGGTGACCCTGAAGAGAGGACAGGAGGCTTTAGGACACTGCCTCATGTCAACAGGAAGCCATCAGGACTAAAACACTTCTCAATGTTTTCAAGGGCCCCTCTTCCATCACACCACTGCTTGGCTGATCTACAATCATGTGACACCTATGTGTTATGCTACTATAAAAGCTGGCTAGTTTTAAAAATGGCGATCAACAGCGCACATTGTATAATGGAGGCACTGGCTTTCATACCCGGTTTGATTTGTTTATACAGATAATTCATACACACACGATTTATGATTCCAGTTACTGTCCAGCCGAATGCCGCTAAACGCTGCAATAAATGTTAGCTGGTGCAGCTCCCTAGATATGATCCCAAATGGTACGGCAGGCTACGTCTTGTAGCAGGACCCCAGCCACGGCCCCCTGAGGAGCACAGGGACCAGGAGGAGGCGCCGCGGTTCTGTAGCACACGTCCTACACCCAGTGCGTCACGGTAAGGACGGCCCGGGCTCTAGCGTAGTGTGCACGGCCATCCCAGCATTAACTTGGGAATTAACCATTTCACGATCTCTTTGACAACGCCCCTCCGCCAAGGGAGGGGCGGCCCTCCGGCTCACCTTGTTGTTGCAGGGGATGGCGATGTCCACGTATCTCAGGGGAGAGTCGGTGTTGCAGAGCGCGATGCTGGGGATGTTGACATAGGAGGCCTCCGTCAGGGGCTGGTGGTCGGCACGGGGGTCCGTCACGATCAGGAGGCGGGGCTCCCTGAAGGCCGCCTGGATCTGATTGGTGAATGTTCCGGGGGTGAATCGGCCGTGGAAGGTGGTGGCGCCGGTGGCCGAGGCGAATTTCAGCACGGCTCTCTGGAGAACAGAAGGGACGTGATTAGTGAAATCAGCAGATGAGGCCGAGTTCGTTAAGCCTCAACTCATGCCAACTCTTTTACATCATCTACACAAGTGGATTCAATTATGGTACTGCTTGACAGCCAACTATCACCCGTTCAGACACATTTGTTTATCTTTATGTAGCTTGTTGCTAGGTGCTACCATACTCCGTTCATGGGACTTGCGTCCTCACGGGGCCAGTGAGCGCCTAGCAGTAATGTAGCACACTTCCGACACCGCCACACCAACAGCAGTGGGAGGTTTTAATAGAGTGCAGAGCAAAGCTGACGCTTAATACACGCGAGAATTACATTCTAAACACAATCCATTCTCATGTCAATTCACTCCAACCCATTCCAAAGTTGACTGGGTTTATAAAGCTATTTGATATATTTATGTTAGTGGGAGTGCAACGTAAATCTTTTAAAATGTAAAAAAAATACATGGATATAGCCGCTATTCATGTTTTATATACAGGCCAAGTGCTCCAGACAATCTGCAGTTCAACGTGTACGTATGTCGACCAGGTGAGTCTCAGGTGTACGGACCAGGTGAGTCTCACCTGCCCAGTGTTCCTGGAGGAGATGACGCAGATGTCGGCGGGGTTCTCGATGGCTACGATGGCCCTGGCCGCCAGCAGCAGCTTCTCCCAGGTACGCTTCAGGTTGATGATGTACACACCTGAGTTATAACAGGACATATCACCCCTATTTAGCACTTTAACATTTAGAGTTTTCTCTGACAACCTTGTCCGTCAGAATCACAGACAGGACCACTGGGTGGAGGGCAGCCCCCACTAAGGTTAACACAAGTAGTGTTTTGTAGCAGGACCCCCAGCCACGGCCCCCTGGGGAGCACAGGGACCAGGAGGAGGCGCCGCGGTTCTGTAGCACACATCCTACACCCAGTGTGTCACGGTAAGGACGGCCTGGGCTCTAGCGTAGTGTGCAATATAACGCTTTATTAATGCCCGGCTCACCCTGTTTCAGGGGAATCATGTTTACATAACGTAGATTTATATAGACAATGTCACTTAGGTTTACAAGAGAGATCTTAGTTAACGTTATGAGACTTCGCCATAGCGTCCCTGTTTGACAGGTCACTGCAGACTGATTGGTGGTTGTGTTCAGATACTGACCGTCACTCTTCCTCTTGTACACATACTGCTCCATCTGGAAGTCCATGTTGGTTCCTCCCAGATGTGTTCCTGCTGCCAGGAACTTGAGCACATCCTCCTCCTTCATCTGAAGCACATCTAGACCTCCGGACATCGTGACCGCTTTCCCTGGGTTACGATTTATATGGGAAAACTGAAAAAACACAGAAACAAAACGGTTAGTACACAGACAGGATTGGATTGACATTAATGACGATATCAAATCATATTCCTCTTAGACATCAGAAGTAGGCGGAGTGTTTTGAAATAAAATATAGGTGAAACAAAAGTGGCATTTTAGAAAACCACCAAAACAACCAGTTTGACATTTATAAAACCATTACTTGAATGTATTGTAACACGGCTTCTGAAAATTATAATTTATTTCTACTCATTTAAATGAGTACTGATTCATAATTGTCGGACCACATTCTCGGTTGCAACATTAGGACCAGTCAACGCGTGTCTGTGGCTAGCGCTTAGCTGCCCGGGTTAGCAGATGAAGTTAAGGGCGGTAAACACGTAATTATGATCTGAAACTGGGCTACATGCAACATAATTGTGTACATAACGCACGGGGTGTCTTTAATGATAATTTTCCAACCATAGTCGGTCCATCACGATCATTTATAATGAATAATTCCAACTCACCACGAAACAACGCCGTATAGAAGTCTGACTACACGGAGAAAAGAGGGTCCTGGGCGGACGTGACGTCGTATTTGTACTCGGATTCTCCGCCTCTGATTGGATGGCTTTCTTCCCTGGGCCACTGGAGGTAGTTTGTAGCTTTGACCACCAGGTGGCGGCGTTGTTGCACACCGACACTCATGTGACGGAGTCAAACGGGTTTCCCATATTAAGACACTGGGATAGAAAGCCCATATTAAGACACTGGGATGGAAAGCCCATATTAAGACGGTGCTGAGACACGTTGGTCAAACAGGGGCATGTGGGGCAACGTTATTTGCTTAAGATAGCATGTTCAAGGAGAGTTTATGGTAATATGTACACAGTTGAGAAATGTTTGGTGTTTTTTTAACAAATCTATCTCTCGCTAGTTTTAGAAATAACTTATTGTGGTGAGGTCTAAATTCATACACATCGTGGTGTTCTGCTAAACCTAGGGTAGATACAAGGTCGATGAAATTCGGGGCTGTTAGTTCACAAACCTTTCGTTATAGTTCCATCTTACAATCAGGCTCAGTGAAAGAGCCGATATAAAAGTATTTGATAAACAGGGCAACAATACCCTATATTACACCTAATAAACAATTGTTTATCCATTGGTAAGCAAATCCAAAATTAGAGCAGGCATACATTTTGGATAAACTATCAGGTGCTGGATTGCTGTATAGCTGGAAAGTGGAAACACATATTATATTACATAAATTGAATAAACTGCCCGTTTTAATCTAGGCGTTTCATGTGCGATTCTGACACGTCAGAGAGGAGTATCAGAATATCTCGGTCCTCTTTTCTCTCTCTCCCATGCGTTGGGGGGTGTTCCACCTCATGCTCTTCTTATCACCCTGTCGTCTCCTGATAACCCCAGGAAGGCAGTAACCTCGGGGTAGTCGTGTGAGTAGTGGTTAGGTAAAGACTTACCTTAGACACATACTGACTTGGTTACTGTCACTGGCCTATTCGTGTTTGGCCCTGGCTCAAAATCTGGGAAATATTACACACGCACACACACACACACACACACACACACACACACACACACACACACACACACACACACCCAACACCAGTACACCACGTTTAAACATGAATAGTAATCAGTCTAAGTTTAAACGCTGATGTAGTGTTACTCCTCCTTAACGAGAGATGCTTACAGAGTGCATATCTCAGATCGTCTCGTATCAATGTCACTGTGACCAGAGCTCAGTCACTTAATGATTATTTCAACGGAGCCGTTAATGAGTGGAAGAGTTCAGCAGCCCAGCCAAAAGGTTTTATTGAATCATAAAATGAAAACTAAGACTTGAGAAAATGGATTCCTATGCAAGGAGAATCCCACCCATCAACGTTTTAATCACAAACAGAGGAATAAAGTGGTCGATATTAATGTTTGTTTATTTAGATAATGTAAAAGATCGTTATTGGACAGAAATTGCATATGAATCCATATTTATTATCCAGATAAACATTACACAAATAAGGAAAACATGGTCCAAAGGTTAGTATTCTAATTAAATACAGCAAAAACAAAACAAAGACCAGCTTGTTCTGTAAGAAGCTGCATTATGTTAGAGAATTTAAAAGCATTAAAAAAATATTAACTCTGTAACAATCTGTTAAAAATAACCACACATTCATTAAAAAAAAAGCTGAATTTTCAGCAGTATAGCAGCACTATTAAATCTACAGCTTCAAATGAGCACAGAGTCTGACCCCAGTGTAGCGTCTGTCTGGTTGAGCGTAGCTTAGCTTAGCTTAGCGTATAGTAGCATGTCAGCCATTAAGGGCTACTATTGTCCGTCTTCTTTGCTCCTCTGGTCAACATTCGTTCCTTCACCAACGTCCAGTGTTCCTCAGACGCTGATGCAGACGGAGTGTGTGTGTACGGACCCCCCCCCCCCGCCCTGGATGGATCTCTCGGAGAATCTCTCTCTCTCCGTCTCCATTAATTTAGTCCTTTCGACCATTGATCCTTTCTCCCCGTCTCCGGTGATCTAGTCCTCTCTCGACCAGTCCTCTCTCGACCAGTCCTCTCTCTCTCTCTCTCTCTGTCGCCATTCATCCAGTCCTCTCTCGACCGGTCCCCTCCCTCTCTCGGTCCGTCAGCCCCCCTTCCCCCATGGTCCTCAGGACTTGAGGCCGACCCTGGTCATCATGGTCTCGTAGACGGTCCACGCCATCGCCGCCATCATGGTCCGCCGCAGGCAGCGAGGCACCGCCCCCCGGAAGAACCCCTGCACGCCCTGTTGCTAGGAGACCACACACACACACACACACACACACACACACACACACACACACACACACACACACACACACACACACACACACACACACACACACACACACACACACACACACACACACACACACACACACACACACGGTTATCTTGCTATATTCAACAGTTGAGGTGATAATTTTTATGAATCATGACCATTCCATTATGGGCTTCATTAATAATAATAATAAGCACTCATACGAGTTCACCTGGAGACAGGTTTGCTCTTGACCAGTTAAAACGACTAGTCGAGTTGACAGACCCTCAAGGGTCGTTTTGAATCGTCCCTCCACGAGACCAGCAGTATTATTTCCTGAACCGATTCCAGCGTGGTCAAAGTGGCCCACAAGATAATCCTCGACCCTTGAAGCGAGCGGTAGGGATTAGCTCTTAACTGGAGTAACATCTACTCTGTCGATCCAGAACTGTTCCACTGGTTAACAACTTCTCCGTACTGCTCGCTCCCAGTAGCTCTACAAAACGTACGGGTGGAGATACTGAACGGTCAGAAACTGAATTTAGGCCCAATCCCATTTCTACCCCTTACCCCTTCCCCTTACCCCTCCCCCTAGTTTTGAAGGGGTAAGGGGAAGGGGGAAGGCATAAGGGGTAGAAATGGGATTGGGCCTAAGGCCCAATCCCTTACCCCTTTAAAACAAGGGGGAGGGGTAAGGGGAAGGGGTAAGGGGTAGAAATGGGATTGGGCCTAAAGTTGAAGGTTCTCAGTCTTAGGTTTGAGGCGTTTACCGAGTAGACTTGGCGCACGGCGGCGGCCGTGCTGAGCCCGCTGCCCACCTGGACGTTGGTCTTCACCACGTCGGCCGGCTGCGTGATGAGGGACGCCAGCACCCCCGCCCCAACGCCGCACAGGAAGTGGGCGGGCGGCCCGTAGGACGACGAGCCCAGCTCTGGGGTCGGGGGGAGATGGGGTCATAGAGGTCAGAGGTCACAGCAGGACTCAGCACAACACTGGGCCGCATGGGACGACATCCTGCAGAAGGTTGAACTTCTATCACAACTAGTAGTTTTACCAGAACTTTGACTATAACTTCTACCACTTGTAAATTGACTTGCTTCTACCACTTGTAGTTTGACTAGAACTTCTATCACAACTTGTAGTTTGACCATAACTTCTACCAAGAACCAGAGTCTACGTGTCAGCCGACCCAGCAGCCTAACTGGTGGTGTTACTGGTACCTGTGGGCAGGCAGGCCTTGGTCTGGGTGTAGAACATGACGTAGATCCCGGAGAAGGGGGCGTCTCTGAGGAGGGTGGGCACCAGGCCGGAGAACAGGGCCCGAGGCCCCTCCGTCTGACACATGCTGCGCAGGGCCCCCACCACGCTGCTGTAGTTATACCGTCCAGACTGCACACACACACACACACACACACACACACACACACACACACACACACACACACACACACACACACACACACACACACACACACACACACACACACACACACACACACACACACACACACACACAGTTAGGCCGTGTTCACATCTAGCGTTTTTTAACGACGTCAGGCGTCTTTTTGGCAACTGACCCATCACAAGCGGAAAATTGACACTTCATCACGAAGGAAACTCTTCGAAACTGTCAAAACAAGAAACAATGGCGGACAAATCACTCGGGAAAGTGCCAGTGGAGCGATCAATAGTTTTAATTACAGAACATGTCGAGATCTACGACATGTCTAATGGGCTCTAGCCTGGATACGTAGTAGGCGAGTGACGTCGGGTCAAGACTTTGGGGTTCACACAAAAATCCTTTCATGTGAATTTAAAATGCATTTACATTTTAAATGGGTTTGAGTGAGGGAAATGCATCTCATTATTGTTGTTGTTCAGTGCTTCTAATGTCCAGGGTCCAGTCAATCTCGGACTCCTCAACTCATTATTTATTAGTGAAGTTCAAGACACTGACAGCTTGTTAATCCATTAAAAAACACATCCCCGGTTGAACACGTCGTCTCCCCCCCCCCCCTCACCTCGAAGCGCGTCTTGATGACGGTGACGGGCAGCATGAGGACCCCCGCCACGCTGCGGGCCCCCGCCCCCAGGGCCACGGCCTCCAGGGGCCCCAGCCCCCGGCCCTGGAAGAAGTGCTGCTTCAGGGAGTAGTAGGTGCTGAAGTAGAGCCCCAGGCCAGGGATGGTGCGGGCAAACGACTACAGAGACACAGGGGGGGGGGGGGGGGGGGGGGGGGCGAGGAGAGAGAGAGAGAGAGCGAGAGCGAGTTATTAAAGTCTTATTAATCAGTATGTTTAAGCTGTACTGTAGAATTTATACAAATTCGTAGTAGAATTGTTCAAGTAATAATTTTTAGACTGTTTGTGTGATTGTAATTAGTTTGTGTGTGTGACTGTCTCTCTCACCGGGGACATGCCCTTCCAGAGCCCCACCAGCTTCTCCGTCCGAACCACGGTCAGGAACACCGACACCATGCCCACCCGGGCCGAGCTGGGGGGGGGGGGGGTGGCACAAGGTCAATCGCTGTGTGTGTGTGTGTGTGTGTGTGTGTGTGTGTGTGTGTGTGTGTGTGTGTGTGTGTGTGTGTGTGTGTGTGTGTGTGTGTGTGTACCCAGGCTGCACGGTGCCCTGCAGGGTCTGCAGTCTGGTCTTGATGAGGTCCAGCGGCTGGAAGAGCAGCGTGGAACACGTCCCGCTCAGAGAGCCGCACAGGAAGGCCTTCAGAGCGGATTGCACCTGGGGGGCACGGCGGGAGGGAGAGCTGGTGAGCTCCATGGAGGAATTATGAGTTATGGAGAAACGGTAAGAGTACGAGGCAGAGAGAAAGGGAAAAGAAGAGAGACTGACGGACAGACTTGGGTAAGAAAGGTTAGCGGAGATAAAGATAAGGAGTGTTAATGTGTTACGCCCCGGGACAAGGAGAATGAGACCGAGAGACAGTGAGACAAGAGATTAATCTAAACGCGCGTCATTGGTTAAGAGATAATTTCCTCGTGTTCATGTAGGCCTACTAACAGCTTTATCAGTAAAAAAGAACGTGACCGCATTCATTCTGGATATCTAATCAGTACACTAGTAGAGAAACAGACAATTCGATGAACAGGGACATCTCTGCAGAGTAACGTTTATGATTAATGTTAAATAAGTAACTGCATTTTAATGAAGATTTATGAACACAAGTGTAGCTAGTAAACTCACCAGGGAAAGCTCCATGATTCCTCAGAGGAAACTCAGCAACACCTTGGTCCGCTTCCACTTTCCGTCCACAACGTTAAAAATAAAAACTTCCAGCAGTCTTTGAAATGAAAACCACCATAAAAGAGTAATTAACACCACACTGACCAGCATGTAGCAGACGTTGTCCCTCTGCGGTTCCACACACTGTGAATCCTCTGAAGGAATGATCGGATCCCCGTTCGCCTGACCGACGTCAACTCTCCAATCAAGTAAAGTTAATTAGGACACGCAGACCCCGTGAGACCAGGCTCCTCCTGCTCATCATCTGGAGGGCTGCCTTCTGTCCGTTCTACACAAACCCAGACAGGGCATTCCCTGTGTGACGTCACGACCCATGTATCAAACTTACCCCGACTCTCAGAAGTCTGAAACTTCAAACAGGAACAGGTTCCAGTAAGACGAGTTGTGATGGCTGGGAGATTCCGTCTGAATAACTCAGTCCGGATAGTTCCTAACAATTGCCATGAAGACCCCACAAAACACTCTCCAAAACCAGCCGGTTCCTGTTCCACAGCCTCAAGGTTCAGATCCAAGGGTTTGAACGTATAGAGGGCGGGACCTGTCTGAGGTTCCAGCCGATCGCCGATCCGAGCCTTACAGTGGGCGGTATCTCTCTCAGCTACCGACCAATCATTGATCCGGACTGTTCCTGTACGCTCGGACCCTTGGACCCACTGGTGTCTCTACGCCCCGCCCATCGACCAACGCCCCTCCCATCGACCAACTGGACACGGGCTTTGCAATAACATACTGGCGTTGGTTCATTTATTTGCTGTGGTTCACTCTGAATATATCACATATGACCCTAGAATATATTATAGTTTGTCAAATCTGATTCCTACGTCCCCAAATAAAATGTTTGCGTTACCAAATTATTTAAAATAAATGACATTCATCTTTGAACCTTGTAACTCGTCCTTTACAGCTTTCTAGTAATACATGACTAAATAATTGTTTTCTCTGGAGTATAGCCTACAATATTGTAACGGTTTTGATTTGATAAGACATGAAATTTCTTTTAACTTTCATAATCATATTCAACGGTTTATTTTGTGACTGTCCCTAACACAGGCCCGCCGGTCCGGAGGCAAGACCCAAAATAATATGATAATGAACATCCCCACATTTGACTCTTGTTGATCACTCCTTGGGGTTGCTGATGAAAATCCGGTTCCCACTAGTTAAACCATGCGCTCTATAGGAGAAAACAAGGGACCACGGCTGCCCCCTGGCGGCCACGTAAGGACACTTCAAAAACAAAGTCGGAGCAGAATTCTATTAACAGAAAATTAATAAGACCCGTTGTATTCAACAAAAGAACCCAAGCAATCGTATAGCAGTTTAGAAGCCTCTTTATTGCAATATCAATTAACAAGTAATCTGTAAAGATTTTTTTACTTCCAGAGGTGCAGACATACGTTGAACAATCAAAAAAAAGTACTTTTTTTTTCTTCATTTGGTTTTTTTCCCTGTATAAGTGTGGAAGAAAGACTTTGAATCGAGATAATTTTGGAACACCTTTAAGTCCTCCGACCCAACCAGCAGTGTGCCCCCCCCCCTCCCTGAGCACAACGAGAGGAGCCTTAATGTCATCACTACACCTTCATATAAAACCACCCCTAATGATATGTCACCATCCCAGGACCCCCACCTGACCACCCCCTCCCTCGCCTGGCTCCTCAGACCAATCAGAGTCAGGAGGGGGCACCAGACACCCCCGCAAGAGGGGCCCTAATCTGTCGGCATTGAACCCCACAACCTCCTTCCTCCCATACACTAATACAGCCCCCCACCCCTCCCCCATACTGGTCGTAGACGAAGACAAACGTTAAACCACGCAGGGTTAAAATACATAGATATGGTGGGTCTGACGTACAGGTAAGGCTTTAAGTGTTGAGGAGAGCGCTATAGTCGGGTCTACTTTAGGCACATGGATACGAGGCTGTGGCGAGGCCCCGGCTGGAGCGCGACCGGTTGTAAAAATAGAAAGTATCTGCGAAGCCGCATCATCGGGGATGAGTCCTAAACCGGTTCAAACTGCCCTCACCGCGGCGGTTGGCCGACTGATGCATTCTTGGAGCAGGGTCTGGCGTAAAGTACGGACTGAATTAATACGTCCACTAAATCAATACATAATAATCAATAATGAGCGAGCAGCCTCTTGTACAAGCGAGGCGCGAGAGCTAAAGCATTAAGGAGCACAGATCGCTCACCGTCACCACCCAGAACCGTTTCAAGCCGGCTCCATCTGGTCCAGATCTGGACGCCCACACACCTTTTGTCCCCTTCCAGTAATCCTCCTGATTAAGGAGTTATTTGTGTTTTCTTTTCTTCTTTCCTCGATTAAAAAAATAGATATTAAACCAAGGCCTTGAATACGTTTCCATATAAAAATATTTTTTTTCTTTTCGTTAATTTTTTTTAAGCTTCAGGGAACAAGTAATTATGATATTTGGCCCTCCCAAAAAAGCGCGTAGGGTGTATTAAGAATACGTCTCAGCATGGTCGATTGTCTGCATATTGGTGTGTTTTTACCGTTTGTTTTGCAAGCGCAAGAGTTAAAAAATGTGCATAGATTGTCACTCCTATCATTGTGGAGAGTGCGACTGAACAGCCAAATTCCCTTCCTGTGGATCGTACAGTACACCCCCCATCCTTCTGTACAGTCAGTTGTGTTTTGCTATAAATCGTTGGTGTGTATTCGTCATGCAGTTCTGCCGGAGACCACCATAGGCTGTTGTGGCGCCGCCTCACTCGGGCTTGGGCTCCGGGGTCTCTGGCTTGGCCTCGCCCTCCTCGTCACTCTCCGCGCCTGACCGCGTCACGAAGCGACGGATGGTGATTGGCAGGTCGCCGCGCCTGGGGAGGAGGGGAGACGTTGAGACCTCATACCAAAAGGTCAGGGGTCAGGAGCTCAGAGGTCAACACGGACCTCGTCACGTCACACACTCCATCGTCCACCGTTACTGACTGGAGATCAGTAAGATTTATATTCATTTTTCTTTTACAATTCATTAGTTAAATATAGATGTTATAATATCAATTAATCTCAACACATCGGCCAGGACTAAAGAAAAGAGCAGGTTATATGTTGACCGCTTCCAATGTTGTATCGGCCATACTTAAGAAGGAATCATACAGAACATAAGGAACTTAATAAATTATATTTAAAAAAAAAAATTGGTCAAAATAATCTCAAATTAGATTATTTCCCCAAATCATTCAGCCCTGCCCTATTCTCGTCATTTACTCTGCCTTCCACGACTATTAATCAATGAAAAGTCAAGGTATTTGGTCTGGACGGGGTCCTTACCGGAGCTGGGGGGGGGGGGGGGGTCTGGACAGGGTCTGGACGGGGTCTCACCTGAGCTTGCTCTTCAGCGTGCTGACCTCCCGGTTCATGGCGTCGGCCGACTCCGAGGCGTCCTCCAGCTCGCGCATCAGCTTCCTGCGGTTGGCGTTGGCCCGCTGCGCCTCCTCCTCCGCCTCCTCCAGCTGCCGCTTCAGCTGCTTCATGCGAGAGTTCAGCTTGTCGGCCTGGAGGGGAGGGGACGCGTCAACACAGACGTCAACACAGGGCCACCACGCGGCATGGGGGTACAGGTCTTTAGGTATGTTGTATCAGGGTATGGGGTATCATGGGGTACCTTGTCCTTGGGTTTAGGGGGTCAGGCGTCAGTATAGGGTATGGGGTATCAATGGGGTATCATTGGGTACCTGGTCCTTGTACTGCTCGGTGTTGCGTCTCTCGTCGTCCACCGTCAGGATCACCTCCTTCAGCTTCTTCTCCGTACGGCGGACCAGCTTAGAGGCCGCCTGCCGCTCCCTGGAACACACAGAACCCGGTGTTAGAACCTAGAACCTCCCTCTACCTCCCCAGAACCCGGGATAAGAACCTAGAACCTCCCTCTACAGAATATATTCTCTAATGTCTGAACTGGTCTCATAGTGGACTATAGTGGTGTCTGTATGTCTGACCTGGTCTCCTAATGGACCAGTGGTGTCTGTATGTCTGACCTGGTCTCCTAGTGGACCAGTGGTGTCTGTATGTCTGACCTGGTCTCCTAGTGGACCAGTGGTGTCTGTATGTCTGACCTGGTCTCCATGTCCAGCTGCTCCTCCAGCTGTGCGATCTTGGCCTCCATGGCGGCGATGGCGGCCTTGTACTTGCTCTTAACGGTGCCCTCCAGCTCGCCCAGCTTCAGCTTCAGCTCCTTGTTCTGCCGCTCCATCTGCGCCCGCGCCCCCTCCAGGCGCTGGGAGGTACTGCGCTCCGCCGTCAGCTCCACGTTCATCTGGTCCGTCTGGGGGGGGAAGGGAGAGGGGGGAGAGGGGGGAGTCAGGGGACGGTGAGGAGATAAGCGGTAACTAGGTAACCACTGGTCTAGTATTATGAGTTAGGTTTAGGGTCACTATGAAACCACTAGGAGAGGATACAGTATGATGGAGAGCACCCGGTCAGCTCTGACCGGATCCAACAGTACTCAGAGCGAGCAGAAGAGGGTTAGATCAGATAGATCACTAACATACATAGAGCCATAATTAATAGATCAGTAACATAGCGATGGGTGGGTCCTAGATCTATAGCAGTGGAAGCTGACCCACAGGTCCTAGATCTATAGCAGTAGAAGCTGACCCAGAGGTCCTAGATCTATAGCAGTAGAAGCTGACCCACAGTTCATAGACCTATGGCAGCATAAGCTGACACACAGGTCCCAGATCTATAGCAGTAGAAGCTGACCTGCAGCAGGGCTCTCTTGAGGCGGTCGTTGACCAGCTCCGTGTTGCACTGCTCCTCCTCCAGCTCCTCCTCCAGCTGTGCGATGCGAGCCTCCAGCCTCCTCTTCTCCTCGGCCACCTGGGCGCTGGGGGGGAGAAGGAGGGGCAGAGAGGAGGGAGGAGCAGAGAGGATGAGAGGGGAGCAGGGAGGAGAGAGGAGCAGGAGGGAGCAGAGAGGGGCAGGGAGGAGAAGGGGGGAGAAGGCGTTAATGCAGGTCAATGGTATGGACTCCCATAAGGTGAAGAGTGAGTAACTAAGGTGGTTTTCATTCAAACTTTTCCATAGAACCTCAATATGCAGAGTGTGAATCCACTCAGCCTCTATACCTAACATCATTCTGTTCAGCTAGGAATTAAGGTTTCACCTTAACCTCACGTTTTAATGAAACTCAACTGTGATTGTCATCAGTCTGAACTTCATATGAGCATCTGCTCATCGACTAAGGTTCTGCAAGTATTATTAAACAGGCAGAGGGGGGGAGGAGTCAATCTGTAAAGGTGTGATTGTGATTGGACGGGATAAGGGGTCAGTCTGTCGAGCTGTGAATCTGATTGGACCAGAGGCAGGGGGCGGGTCTTACTTCTTGGCAGCCTGGCTGTTGATCTCGTCCTGCAGCTCGTCTCTCTCCTGCTGGGCCTGTCTCTTCACTCTCTCGGCGGCGGCCAGCTCCTACACCCCCCCAAAGAGAAAGTGGTTAGGCTCACCTGCACAGGGGGAGGGGGAGGGGCAGCAGGAGGCACCATCACAGGCTCTACCCCCTGGTCAGTGTAGCGTGGAGTAGGGGCGGGACTAAATATCGACACAGCGATATATCGTTGCCCTTCTTATCTCGAGCAATACGAGAATAAACATGCTGGCGCCAAATATCAACATAATTTTATTATTTTTATCAGGTTTGTTTTTGATTTGTTTTTGCCCTGTTTTGTGCTTTATTCATGGTGAGTAAGACGGGTAATATCACCCACAAAAAAAACAATATTTAATGAAAGAACGAGGCGCTCTACACTGATTTCCCTGCTCATCGAGGAGGCGCTCAACACGTGAACGAGGGAAACTTGAACACAAGTTAACTAACCAAAAACGAGACGTTTGGACCACGAATAAACCAATGGAGGGACTGAGGGGGACTGACCTCCTGCATCTGGATCATGTCGGCCTCCATGCCCTTCAACTTCTTCTCCGTCTCCTTGGCCTGGGCCAGGATCTCCTCCCGTGACATGCGGGTGTCCTCCAGCTCCCGGATCAGCTCCTTCATCTGGGCCTGAGGGGGGGGAGGAGGAGGAGGAGGATGAGGATGAGGAGGAGGAGGAGATGCCAGGGTCAGTGTTGAACCAGGATCAGTGTTGAACACAACATAACATCTTTTTTCTAGTCATTATAAATGTGTATAATTCAACTAGACTCCGCATAGCCTCCCCCCTGACCCCCCTTACACACTTATTGTATGTTGTACGTCCTGCCACTTGAAAACAGTACTTAGCATCGTTAAGCATCTTATCCTAGCTGTCTCTGTTGCATACGGGGAATGGGTAAACCTAGTGATTATTAGAGCTTGGCACTTGGTCCTATGAACATCCTAACTGTAACAACAGCAATATAGAGTGGTTTCTCTTTCTTGTACTTATTGTAAGTCGCTGTGGATAAAAGCGTCTGCTTAACGCCCTGAATGTAAGTGTACAATATGAAAACGTCATGCGCGTCTGTACCTGGAGTTTCTTGAGCTGCTTCAGGGCCTCATCGCGGTTCTTGTTGGCCATGTCGATGGCTGACTCCAGCTCCTTCAGGTCCAGCTCCAGCTTCTTACGCGCTGCCGTGGCAACGGACCGCTGCTTCCTCTCATCCTCCAGCTCCAGCTCCATCTCCCGCACCTGGAGGGGGATAGAGGGCGGAGGTCAGACGCATCCCATAATACGGGAGACCGGTAACTAAGGAGACACCCTTAGCCTAGGGACCAGCAGTGAGTCCAGACCCAGGTCATTAAGGGGACCGTTCAGGTTCGAGCATCGTGCTCAAGGAGGTTTGAATTCCCCATCCTTTCTAAACAAGCAGTTTATTAGGGTATTAACGGGCTGGAAAATCCCATTGATACCCTATTGGTCCCGATGCGACCTCTGAAAATGTCACATTGGGAGTTTATTGCACTGAGCTGAAGCGCATTTGATTCTTTTTCCATCCAGTGATCCCAACATTCCCTGGAGCGGGACCACACAGGAGCGTCTGGAGCCAGAGACAGATGGGAGTCTGGCCTCCGCCCAATCAGAATACAGACTGAGGGGAAGGGATTGGAGAAAGGTGTCTGGTCAGGAAGGAAGAGGGCTGAGGAGGAGGAGGAGGAGGAGGAGGAGGAGGAGGAGGAGGAGGAGGAGGAGGAGGAGAGGATGAAGTGGAGTAGATCTGAAAGGAGGAGACTGAGCAACAAAGCAGGAGTAGGAGGAGGTTGTCTGTCAGCAGCCTCACCTGTTTGACCAGCGCTCTCTTCTTCTCCTCTCCCATCTCGTCGCGGCCGGCCAGGTCGCGGTCGTACTGCGCCTTCATGGCCTGCATGTTGACCTCCAGACGCAGCTTGGCGTCCTCCGTGGCCTGCAGCTCGTCCTCCAGCTCCTCCAGCTGCACGCGCATCTCCTCAAGCTGCTGGTCCTGGCCGCGCTTCGACTTCTCCAGCTCGTGGACCTGGAGGGGAGAGAGGGGGCAGACTGGGGTCAAGCATGGGAGGACCCACGAGGAATCGAACGCTGGGATGCAGGAGACCAGAGGTAGAAAGACAAGAGACGTTTTGACGGTCCAAATATATGGTTAACACATTTAGAGGAGAAGACCGGTTTGTGTGGTGAAGTATCATTATAAATGTAAATTATCTAGTTCTGAAAGAAAAGTTTGTCGACAGTAAGTTAACCGACTATCAATTGCCGTCATCGTAAGAGAACCATCCAATAAGAACAAGTCTTAATAGTAGTAACACTGTTCGAGGCTCTATTGGTATATTCTCGGTATCGGCCGACACTCAAGTTTACAAATCGGTATTCGGGAAGGAAAAAAAGGTTTCGGACTATAACACGGGCCCTTTAGGGCTCTCCAGTACAGTCAGAGGTGGACGGCGGGGGACGTACACTCTTGCCGACGTCGTCCTTGGAGGAGACCAGGTCCTCCATCTCGGCGCGCAGCAGCTTGTTGTTGCGGTCCAGCTCGTCCTTGTTGTCCATCAGGGCCTCCAGCTCGCGGGTCAGGGCCAGCGCCCGCGTCTCCTTCTCCCGGGCCTCCGCCTCCGCGCGGTCCCGCTCCTCCGCGTAGCGCGCAGAGATGGTCTTCTCCTCCGCCAGCATCTGGAGGGGTCAGGGGTCACTGGTTAGAGGCACTGGTTATAGAGCCACTGGGCCTGGCTGGGACGGTTTGTCTTTCCCCATGTCTAGCGTCTTTCAGAAACGTTGGGTCTTATTTAAAATAAGACGAAGCAATGCATTTTTTAAATGCTTCGCTCCCTTTTTCCAGGCCAACATAAACGGGCGTGACGAAGCTAGGTCACAGCCGAGGCCGTCATGATGTTTCATGGGGTCTCGGTCTCCACTCACCTGATCAAACTTCTTCTGCTTCTTCTCCAGGTTGGAGACGATCTGCCGGAGGTGGTCCTGGTCGACCAGCAGGTCGTCCAGCTCCTGCTGCAGCCGCGTCTTGGTCTTGTCCAGCTTCTCGAAGGCGGCGCACTTCTCCTCCATGCGCTGGCTCACGCCCTCCAGGTCCCGCTGCAGCCGCTTCCTGCCCTCCTCTGCGTTCTCCAGTGAGCCCGCCTCCAGCTCCACCTTCTTCTTCATGTCCACCAGCTATTGGACAACAGTGCATGTCACTCAGATCTCGGGCATCAAATCAAAGCTTTATGTAAAAAGCGATTTTGATGCCTAAACAGCAACACAAAGTCCTTTACAACCACAAAGAGCTTTATTATTTGAATTACCATTTTACTTTATTATTATTATTAAACTATTTTATTTACTATTTAACAAATGATTATTGTCATTGTCTAAAGGTAGTTCCTTTAGAAACAATTCCCAAGCCCTCAGAACTCTTTGATCAGGGGGCCAGGGCAGAGGGGGCGTGGCCTGGTCTGGGGGGACGTGGCCTGGGCCAGGTGAGCTTACCTGCGCCTGCACCATGAGGAGCTGCTTCTCCACGTTCTTCTTGGTCTCCTCCTCCTCCTCAAGCTGCTCCCGCAGCCCGTTCTGCTCGTCCTCCAGCTGCCGCAGCTTGGTGTTCATGGAGAGCTTCTGGCGCGTCTCCTCCGCCATCAGCTCCTGGGGAGGGGGAGGAGGGAGGGGAGAAAGGAGGGAGAGAGGAGGGAGAGCGAGGAGAGAGAGCGAAGAGAGCGAAGAGAGAGGAGGGAGAGCGAGGAGAGAGGAGGGAGAGCGAGGAGAGAGAGAGCGAGGAGAGAGAAGAGAGAGCGAGAGCAAGAGTGAGAGCAAGAGCGAGAGCAAGAGCGAGTAAAAGGGAAGAGGGAAGGAGAGAGGAGGGAGAGCGAGGAGAGAGGAGAGGCCATGGCAGGAGGGTCAGAGCGAGAGAGGCAGATAAGAAAGAGTGTGGCGAGAAAAAGTATGAGAAAGAAACAAAACAATGACAGCAGATGAGTCATCCATACAACAGACAGTTCTATTGAAAAAAACAATCCGCTGCCAATCTAGTGTCCAGACCCTGAGGAGGTCTGAGCGGCTCCGCTGGTCGTACCTGGACGTCCTGGAGCTGCGACTCCACGCTGGAGCAGTCCTTGGTGGCTTTGATGGACTTGCCCTCCACCTCGCTCAGCAATCCGCTCACGTTATCCAGCTCCGCCTGCGAGGAACACGGGGAGCAGAGTGTTGAGCGGAGGTTCACACAGCATCAGGGGTAAGGATCAAGACCGCAATCCAGCACTTAACCTTTTCACAGTTATTCTGTATTCGTCGATAGACATATCGTGATTTATCATTTTAGGATTTTCAAACAATATATTGATCATGGCAGAATCGCTGTATGGCGATTATCGGTATCACGGGCCATGTATCGGTTATCGTAGCATGAGGTACCCTGTGACCCCCCCCCCACCCCCTGGGAGGCACGGCGTCTCACCTGCAACTTGGTGACCCTCTCGGCCAGCTCCTGCCGCTGGCGCTCGCTCTCGCCATGCTTGACCTGCAGCTCCTGGACCTGGCCCTCTGCCTTCTTCCGGCGGTGCTCTGACTCGCCCTTGCCCTGCATCAGCGTCTGCAGCTCGATGGCCAGCTCGTTGCGCTCCGACTCCAGAGCCTGCTTGGTCTTGTCCACGGACACCTTGTTCTGCAGGAGGAGGAGGAGGAAGAGAAACAGTCAGAATCTGGACCTGACTGCACTTTGGTTTGCTTTAAAATGATTTATCTAGCGCTTTTCTGACCAATGGCCACTCAAAGCACCCATTCAACGTACACATTCACACCGACGGCAGTGTCAGCCATGCAAGGCGACAGCCATCTCGCCGGGAGCCGTTAGGGTTGAATGTCTTAATCAAGGACACCTCGACACAGCTAGGAGGAGCCGGGGATTGGACCTGCTCTACTTCATAAACAAATCCAGCCCAAGCCTTCTCTCCGAACTTGGCCGTGATCCTCACCCTCTTGGCCTGCTCCAGCTGCTCGTTGAGCTCGTCGAAGGCCTGCCCGTGCTTCTGCCTCATCTCCGCCACCTGCATCTCGTGGACCTTGGCGTCCTCCTCCAGGGCCTTCTTCAGGTGGGTCACCTCCGTCTCACGCTTGCTCCTGGAGACGGACACGGAGACGTGTGAAGAGGAGCTACTAGGAGACGCTTACTAAATAATATGCGTAATGAAAAAAATAAAGCTCTGAATGGAAAAAAATCTACGGTTATAGAAGTTTTATAATTTGAATATGATTGGGACCAACTGGAGGCAAAACAGACCCATGTGCGCACTTGTTTCTAGTCTGTGGTGGGAGGGTGTGTTTGGTTCTAGTCTCAGATCATCAGCTGTGTTTGGTTCTAGTCTTGGAGCGTCGGGTGTGCTTGGTTCTAGTCTCAGAGCGTCGGGTGCGTTCCGCGGCGGGCTACCTGAGCTCCAGCTGGGTGGCGGTGGAGTCCAGCGTGTCCTCCAGCTCCGTCTTCAGCGCCTCCAGCTCCTCCCCGAGGTCGCGGCGGTGCTTCTCCGCCTTGGCCCGGGCCTGGCGCTCCAGGTCCAGGTCCTCCTGAAGCTCAGACAGCTGCGCCTCCATCTCGCGGATCTTCTTCTGGGCCAGGTTCTTCAGGGCCGCCTCCTCCTCCATCCTGGGGGGGGGGGATGTTGAGGTCATGGAGCAGGGCTGAGTTGTCCTGTTTAACTCTACACCTCTCTTAGGTACAGGGCTCTACCTGGTCTCAGACCAGTCCCTAAATGGACTCTACCTGGTCTCAGACCAGTCCCTACATGGACTCTACCTGGTCCGAGTTTTCTGTACGAGAGAACTCAAAATCGAGGGAGGTGTAGTGTCTATTCCCTTCGATGACCCCAGCCTACCTTGCGAGGGCGGCCTGCAGCTCCTCCTCCTTCTTTGCCAGCTGGAGGCGGAGCTCGGCGATCTGGGCCTGCAGCTCGGCAATCTGGTCGTGGAGCTCCGCAGAGTCTCCGTCCTGCTTGCGCCGGTTCTTCTCCAGCTCCTGCCGCTGCTTCTCCTCGCGACGCAGGCGGTCTGGGGGTGGGGGGGGGGGGGAGGGGGTATTGAGTGGTCGGAGGAACCCAGAACACAGAAGGCTGGGGTCTAGAAACCTCTGGTCTGAAACCCAAACCTCGACCTAGCTAGGTATCATAACATGATCACGTAGATGGGTCCACAATCAATAGTCTTCTTGGAGCAATACAAGATTTTAGAATTCTGTACGTTTTCTGTCTTCTGTTCCACAAATCCAGACTTATAAGCGCGGTATGTCATATGTTGTCTGGGGGGGAGGGGTGGGTGGGGGGCTTCGTCAGAGCACCAGCTTACCCTCCAAGTCTGTGATCATGGCCTCATGCTTGGTCTTCAGCTTCTGCAGACTCTTGGACTTCTCCTCCTCCTCCGCCAGGTTGGAGGTGAACTCGGAGATCCTCTCCTCAAACAGCTTCTTCTCCTGCACAACGAAACAGACAAACGTTGTATACATCCATAAGAGCTGTGTGTGATGATACCCTAGGCATACATCCATCTACTTAACTAGGTCCAGATTACCCTATTAGACTGAGTCCTTAAGAAAAGGTGCGGCTAGGGCTGGATTTAAATGATGTGTTTATGCAAAACAAGGGGTCAGGGTAAGCAGCAGATCTTCCAAATTTAAGTCCTGCTGGACATCTTGATCACCAGAACAAAGCTGTACTCGTATCATGAGTGATGGGTGAGTGACGGGTGAGTGACGGGTGAGTGACGGGTGTTGATGCACGGACCTTGTTGAGCTTGTTGTTCTGGTCGTCCAGCACCATCACGTCCTCCTCCACCTTCTTCATCTTGGCCTCCAGGGTGACCTTCTCCAGCTGAAGCCTCTGCCGGGCGGCCTCCTCCTCATCCAGCTGCTGCTCCAGGTCCTGAGAGGAGAGACGGGGCAGGTTACACCGGCCTGTGACCTTACACACCCTCCTGCCCCCCCTCTCACCCTCCTGTCCCCTCTCACCCTCCTCACACCCTCCTGCCCCCCCTCACCCCGATGTTGAGCTCCTCCCCTCTCTCCCTCCCCCCTACCCTCCCCCTCTCCCTCCACTAACCCCGATGTTGAGCTGCATCGTCTCCCTCCTCCCTCCCCTCCCCTCCTCCCTCCTCCCCCCCTCCCTCCACTAACCCCGATGTTGAGCTGCATCGTCTCCCTCCTCCCTCCCCCCCCCCTCCCTCCACTCACCCCGATGTTGAGCTGCATCTTCTTCCTCTCGGTCTGCAGCTGCGTGGTGCGCTCCTCCTCCTCCTCCATGCGGGCCTCCAGGTCATGGAGGATCTCCTCCAGCTCCTGCTTGCGGGCGGCGAGGCGGGACCTCATCTCCTCCGCCTCGGCACACAGCTCCGTCTCCGCCTGCAGCTGCTCCTGCAGGGCCAGCTTCTCCGCCCCGAGCTGGAGGAGGAGGAGGAGGAGGAGAAGAGAGGGAGGAAGGGAGAGGAGAAGGAGGGAATGTAGAGAGGAGGACTTTAAACCCTGCTTACTTCACTTTATCATTCTATTGAGCCGTCCGTCTGACCCACTTGATAATGGCTCAGACAGATGGACAATTTTAGTCTCCCAGTATAAATCTGATGAGGCTATACATGGTCATACATTCATCTAAACATTTCTCGTTGTTTCATTTGTCCTCAACCCTAGCAGGGTCGTTCAGATGAACCCTGGAGGATGGCAAGTGGACCGTCTGCGGCGCTCTAGTGGCCGCTGCTGGATGTGCTGCCCCTAGTGGCCTGCGGTGGAAGTGCGGCCCTCTAGTGGCCTGCGGTGGAAGTGCGGCCCTCTAGTGGCCGCTGGTGGATGCGCTGCTCTCACCTGCTGCTGCTTGGACTCCATCTCAGTGAGCTGCTCCTCGGCATACGTCTGCCGCTCCTTCACCTTGTTGAGCTCCTCGTCCTTGGCCAACATCTCCTCCTCCTGCCTGGAGACCTGCAGCAGAGGCTTCACCTGGGGGGGAGGGGGAGGAGGGAGAGAGGGGAGGGGGGGGGGGGGGGGAAGAGAGGGGAGGAGGGGAGGAGAGAATTAATAAATAAATAAAATTAACCATAAACAAGAAGCTCAGCATGACTCCATGGATCATATTAGGAAACACAAAGATCTATAAATATTCAAAGAGACATTCATGTTTTATTGCAGTCATTTGTAGGACATGTCGACACAACTGAATTACTGAACAGTCGACCCCGCACTGGGAGGGGGGTCGCAATCCCTGACCCCCAGGCCGTGGTTGCCGTGGTTACCTTGGTGAACAGCCTCCACCACTGCCAGTTGCGGAGCTTCAGGTAGGCTGCGCAGTTCCTCTGGATCACCTTCATGGCCGTCAGCTGCTGCTGCCGCTTGGCGAAGGCCCTGAGGGGGGGAGGGGGACGGGGTTAGCCAAGCTCCACCCCTTCTGGTGCACCTTGGGAAATTAAGTCTGGGTCGGGGTGTCTTACTTGCGGGCCACGTAACCACGGCACCAGGCCTGGAAGCTGATGATGACCTCGGTGATCTTCATGTCGCGCTCCTCCTCCAGGTGGGCCAGGACTCCGGCCCGGAAGAACACCTTGCTCTGCCCGATCCGGTAGAGGTTGGGGTCCAGCTCCAGGCTTTTGATCTGACCCGGGAGGAGAGATCAACAGCTTTATAATGAGATGGTTCTGGGACCACCATTACTCGATTTCATATTGAAATAACCATCTAGATATAACATCAATTAGCATAGAGCATAGAGCACCATGGCGCCCGCAAGGACCACATGAGGCGCCCGCAGGCCTGTTCTAAAAATAGCACAACTCATTCTTGAACAACTCTTTCCCACCTTTTTTAAGTCATTGTTGATAATTATTGTGAGAAATCAACATAACTTAATTAATTAACATGTCTTCACATAGATGAGTATCATTAATCATTAATAGTAATGTATAACTAAAGGCAAACTGAGCCAATTTGTTATTTCAGACGAGTGTATAGAACTGGGTGCCCTTCGTATGAATCAGTGTCCATGAAGTAGCTCTCAGGTTCAAAAAGGTTGGTGACCCCTGGTTTAGAGCTTATTGCATCAATGTTAAAGTTGGTCAATTCAATCAATACAATTTAATATTTAACTAGAGGTTCAAGTTAAATAAAACTTGAGTTCAACTATACGATAAGCTAGATGTAGTTAGAACATTAAATATACGTTAACATTTGCCTAATTGGATCATTGTTGTGATTTGTTGTAAGTTAAGTGTTGTAGTTGACATTAAAGGGATACTCTGAGTGAACCACACTCAGACGAGTCGTGTCTAGACCCATCACAGTGCATCCAGAAGGGGAGATTGCTGGTTGTTTGTAGAACAACTACAATCTGGTGTCAACGTTGACACCCAGCAAACTCCCCGGCTGGACACACAACGAAGGATCTGGAGTCAAACCGCTGGTCTGAACCTGGGTACGACACCTCGCCGTATCCCTTTAAGACGGCTGGTGGCGGTGCGCTTAGAAGATAACATCAATTGCTATGGTGAACCCGGTTCTTTGAGAGGTGGTCGCTAGGTGTTCGTACCATGAGCACGCAGGCCTGTTTCCCGTCCATGAAGCCCTTGGGGATGGCGTTGGGAGTGAGGATCTCGTACCTGGAGTCACAAACAGGGAGTTAATACAGACAAGGTGTGACAGACACACACACACACACACACACACACACACACACACACACACACACACACACACACACACACACACACACACACACACACACACACACACACACACACACACACACACACACACACACACACACCCTCATCAGTCGAGGTCACAGAGTGTGTGCGTTCATGCGTTTGTGTGCAGTCTTTGTCCAGTGAATGTTGTGTTTGTTTCATGCGTGTCCGGTGCGTCACCTCTGCCTGAACTCCTGGAACACGATGCGGTTGGGGAAGCCCTGGCGGCAGATCCTGATCCCCTCCAGGACCCCGTTACAGCGGAGCTGGTCCAGCACCAGGTGGGGGTCCAGCTTACCCGCCTGCAGAAGGGAACACACCAGGGGTCAGACCTGGACCGGACGGGTCTGAACCAGCCTGAACCAGATCTACGGCCGTGGTAACACACTAAATCCAATATACTGCCATGGTAACAGACTAAATCCAATCTACTGTCTTGGTAATAGTAAATCAAATCTACTGTCAGGGTTACTGTCTAAAGCCAATCTGCTGCCATGGCTACTGACCAAATCCAATCTACTGCCATGGTAACAGTAAATCCAATTTACTGCTATGGATAAAAGGATTAAATCCCACCTTCCATGACGGTAATGTACCGTAATTGTCGGACTATAAGCCGCGCCTTCTTTCCCCATTTTTCGATTCTGCGGTTTATATAACGGTGCGGCTAATCTATGGATATATATTTTTGCAGCTAACGGCCACTAGGGGACCTCCTAAATGGATTTTACAGGTTACAGTCCACCAACTTTAACTCTATGGGCTCTATGACCGGTCCGCGCCCCCTCACCTTTAAGCTGCGGGCTCCAGTGCGGCTTATGTACACATCATTCAATTTAGCTGCTGCGGTTTATACTCCGGTGCGCCTTATAGTGCGGAAAATACGGTAGATCAAAACCAATAGATATGCCAGGTTAGCATTAGACTCAGGCTACCTAGCATGCCAGCCAAAGTTAGTGTCGTATGCTACCAGTCTAGAACCACCATATTCACAACAAGAACAGAACAAACAGTGAGGCTCTCAACGAGACGTTCAGAACCCCGGTCAGGGAAGACCCCAGGTGGGTGGGAATGGAACCCGCACCTTCTTCTCGTGGTTGGGGATGATGCAACGGACGAAGTTGGGGTTGGTGTTCCGGAGCGTGGCCATGAGCTTGGACAGCTGCTCCTTGTAGAGCTGCCCCACCGTGCGGAACATGCCCTTACGCGTCTTAAAGGCCCCCGGCATCTCAGACATCCCGGCCACCTTGTCCAGGCCCACGATGCGGTCCACTGGAGGGGGGTGGGGGGGGGGGGGGAGAGTTAACATGAAGGTCTCGTGGTTTCTTGTATTCATGTTAACTTGTTGTGCAACTATACATGTATTCATGTGTCATCTTGTATTACATATTCCTGTTTATTCATCTCACTTTGAAAGCCTACTTCATTTAATTGGTATTAATCCATTTTCAATCATAAAGTATTGAAAGTGAATTCGATACTCAACGCTGTTAAGCATCAAGAGTTTTTCGGCCCATAAAACGTCCCGTAAACCTTGACAATAATAATAGTCTAACATCAACTCATGTCAAACAGAACACTCCTCAAACTACTAAACAAGGGTGTCTTCCTGTCAAACATGCTGAGGACAAGATCCTTTTAAACAAAAGTGAGGAAACACCACACACACAGTGAGGCCAGGGGGCGCCAGAGAGCAGGTCAAACCATGCTGAGGAACCATCCAACTACTTCAATGCAGTCACGTGAAACACTGGTGTGCACATCACTGCAAACCCCTCCCGTGTGGAGGGTCCTTATGTTTTAATCACACACGTCCAACAAAAAGGGTGACAAAAACATAGATCTATTTGGTGATCGCACAATCAAACCCATGCAGTTGGATATACCCATTGTTGTAGTACCCATGACCAACACCAGGAGGCCCCAAAAACACTATTACACAGGAGAGAAGGAGAGACCAGGGATTAATGAGGAGCGAGGGGGTGGAGACCAGAGGGACAGGATTCACTGAAAACATGAGGAGATACCAGGGATTAAATAGGAGAGAGGGAGAGAGACCAGAGGGACAGGATTCACTGAATCATGAGGAGGAGATACCAGGGATTAATGAGGGGAGCGGGGAGAGAGACCAGAATTCACTGTAAACCTAAGGGGCAAAGAACATGGATACACGAACAACGTGGAAGAGTTTTAGTGCGGGAAGACCGGAAGATGTGAGACTGAGGATGAGGAAGATGGGGGATAGAGGATGAGGGGGGCTTGAGAATTAAGAAGATGGGGGATTGTTGATTAGGGATTGATGATGAGGGAGAGGGGGGGATGGATGAGGGAGAGGGAGGATTGATGATGAGGGAGAGGGAGGATTGATGATGAGGGAGAGGGGGGATGGCTGATGACGATTGGCTCGAGGGTCAACAGGCACAGATGAGGGTGAACAAATCAAAGTAAACCGGGTCACCTGAGTCGAGGTGCAGAATAGGAAAGCGGTTGTAGAAATAGGCTCTCTGACAACTCAGAATCCCTGGGGGCCCAGGGGCCCCATGGAGGGGGGGGGGGTAACAGAACGGGGCAACAGAGGAGGATGAGGATGGAGGTCGAGATCAGGGAGGTCAAAGGTTAAGAGACAAAGGTAAGGTGGAAGAGTGAAGAGATCAACAGAAGGCAACATGAAGGTCTTGTGGTTTCATGTATTCATGATAACTTGTTGTGCAACTATACACGTATTCATGTGTTCATCCATGAATTGTTCATGTTTTTGTATTGTTCATGGGGTCAGGTGACCCCCAGGGCGGTTCAGGTGAGCCCCAAGGGGGGGGGGGGGGGGCCTGGGGCGGTCTGGACCCGAGGGTCAGGTGAACCTACCATCCTTCCAGAGCTCGGAGACGAACTTGTCGGTGGACTGGTTGAGCAGTGAGGCCACGTTGTCGTTGAGCGGGTCCATGTTCTTCATCAGCCACTCGTCAGCCTTGTAGTCAACCTGGGAGGGGGGGTCAGGTCAGACATCAGGAGAAGGGGTGAGGGAGGGAGAAGGGGTGTGAGGGAGTCTGGGCTGGGGTGAGGGAGGGTGAAAGAAGGGGTGGGGGAGGGAGGGAGAAGGGGTGAGGGAGGGAGGGAGAAGGGGTGAGGGAGGGAGGGAGGGTGAAGGCGTGAAGGAGGGAGGGAGAAGGGGTGAGGGAGGGAGGGAGAAGGGGTGAGGGAGGGAGGGAGAAGGGGTGAGGGAGAAGGGGTGAGGGAGAAGGGGTGAGGGAGGGAGGGAAAAGGGGTGAGGGAGGGAGGGAAAAGGGGTGAGGGAGGGAGGGCGGGAAAAGGGGTGAGGGAGGGAGGATGAAGGGGTGAGGGAGGGAGGTTGAAGGGGTGAGGGAGGGAGGATGAAGAGGTGAGGGAGGGAGGATGAAGGGGTGAGGGAGGGAGAAGGGGTGAGGCTGGGCAGACCAACCTTGCCGGCGTAGTGCATGATGCAGAAGTCGGCCTCGTCCTTCAGCTTCTTTGGCCGGTGGAACTTGGAGTGCCCCCCCTGCTCCTGCAGAACCTTCTCCACAAAGCTCTTGTCCGTGGCCTTGGGGAACCAGCACTCCTCGTCCAGCAGGGCCAGGATTCCCGGGGGGTTGGCCTGGGGGGGTGGGGGGGAGAACCACGATGAGAGAGAACCACAGACACAGACCCAGCTCACCGGACCAGGGGGGCTTCAGATCGACCGCCATGGAACAACCAGATAATGAGGGCTCCCCCGGGGAGAACCAGTCCTCAAACGGAGAATATTGTGGAAACATAAAGCCTTGAAGAGGTTATGAAGAAGATGCTTTTGGTTCAAAACCCAGCGGTCCACTGGGACGTCGGTATTAAGGACAGATGTTGGTCGGATTTAAACAAACTGTGGGAAGAAGATAGAGCAGTGGGACAAGATTGGGTCACGGCACAAAGACACAGTACTGGAGAACCAGTACTGCTCCGGTATGATTTATGGGTGTTTCTGTGGGAATACCAGTACATCTCCGTTCTGATTGACAGGTGTCAGTGTTGGACTCACGGGCTTCTCGATGAGGTCGATGCAGGGCTGCAGGTCCAGGCCGAAGTCGATGAAGCTCCACTCAATGCCCTCCCGCTGGTACTCCTCCTGCTCCAGGATGAACATGGTGTGGTTGAACAGCTGCTGCAGCTTCTCGTTGGTGTAGTTGATGCACATCTGCTCAAACGAGTTCAGCTGGAGAGAGAGAAGAAGAAGAAGATATTCAGTGATGTGAACCTCTCTGGTTAGCATTGCAAACTGCAACATATTTCCCAGATCTTTCAGGGACACTTCAAGATAAACTGAATAAAAAAATCTCAAGAAAGCAGCCATTCGATAAAAGGTTGGTAAATTAAGGCATTAAGCTAAAGAATGATTCAATTTAGGTTAAAAAAAACTTTGGAATAACCAAATTACGGAATCAAGATCAAATAAATGCAACCTGTCATGTTATCTAGCGGGATGTTTTTAAAGGGTTCGACTGGTGGCAAGGACCGGAGAGGAAAGCAATGCATCATGGGAACTACCACCAGTAGAGTTTCACCCGTGGACCCGTCCACCAGACCGGCGTGCCTCTGGCTCGCAGGACGGGTCTTCACACAGTCACGGCAATCAATAAAACAGGCAGTTTTATTGATTCGATAAAACAGTGTGTTTCTCACCGGTTCTCATGAAACGAGCTCGTCTGTGCTCGTTTCATGAGAACCGGTGAGAACCGGTCTTCCTTACGCACTTATTGTATGTTGTATCTCCTGGCACCCAATAGCATCTATCCTCGCAATCTGTGTTGCATGGACGTGCTCGCTGCTGGGAACCGGTCACACCCACTAGCGCCTCACCTCAAAGATCTCGAAGCCGGCGATGTCCAGGATGCCGATGAAGGAGGCGCCCTGCCTCTTGGTCTTGTCCAGAGCCTTGTTGAGCCTCATCACCAGCCAGCGGAACATCCTCTCATAGGTGGCCTTGGCCAGCGCCTCCACGGCGAACTCCGCCTGCTCCTGGGTCTGTGCCTTCTGCACGTAGTCCCGGCCCACCTTGATGCGCGGAGACAGGATGGCCCGGGTGAAGTCCGTCACGTTCATCCCCATCAGGTGGCACACCTTCTGGGCCGCTGTGGGGGAGAGAGGGGGAGAGTGTTAGAGTACCATGGAGGGGGGGGGGAGAGTGTTAGCGTACCATGGAGGGGGGGAGAGAGAGGGAGGGTGTTAGCGTACCATGGAGGGGGGGAGCGAGAGGGGGAGGGGGAGCAAAGAAGGTAGGGCGGGTTGTCCGGTAACCGGAGGGCTGCTAGTTCGATCCCCGGCTCCGCCTAGAGTGTCGAGATGTCCCTGAGCGAGACGCCTCACCCTAACTAGCTCCTGATGAGCTGGCTGTCGCCCTGCATGGCTGACCCCGCCGTGGGTGTGTGAATGTGTGAGTGAACTGTCGCTTTGAATACAACTCAGCTAAGTGCCCCTGAATGTAAATGCAGCGGTACCCGTGGTATGGCATGGAGACGCTATTGCTAGAGGTTTTGTGGCAGTTGTGCCTGTGTGGGTAAGGCACGGATAATTGATGCTAAGTGACTCTCTACTCCGGTACTTCAGCTGTTCTGCGGCACTAGGTCCGTTGTGGCCTTGCGTGGGGACCCGGTGCAACACTCCTCTGCATAAGGTCCGATGTTTGAGGTGTTTTACCGGTGTTGTCGGGCATGGAGGCCTGGTCGGTGTGGCGCTCCTTCTTGAAGCTCATGTTCCCCAGCTGGAGGACGGAGGACACCACCTTCAGCATGCCTGCAGAGCAACACAACAGGGGTCAAGAACCACATCACCACAGTAACAACCGGGCCCCGCCGTCAACTCTGACCATGACAATATTCAGACCTTTCTTTTAAAAATCTGTTTCATTTAAAGCTTCAAGTCAGACACCCTTACATTCCTATAGTTGTTTATATTTGTGCAGGCCTTTTTAAACTGGTACTACTGGGCTTTCTGCTGCGACAGCCACCTTTCCCCTGGGATGAACCCAGTTACCAAGCCATCTGCTGCCCCCTATGTGTAGGGGGTCATTACTGCGGGGGTATTAAAGCCCTCTGCTGCCCCCTCAATGTGGCAGGCAGTACAGTGGGTTAATAAAGCCCTCTGCTACCTATGTGTTGCGTGCGGTACTGCAGGGGTAGTAAAGCAGAGTGCTGCCCCCTATGTCTTGTGGGTGGTACTGCGGGGGTATCAAAGCGCTCTGCATACCGATCTGCTCATCCTCGGGGATGCTCATGATCTTCATGGCCTCCAGCGTCTCCGTGAAGAGGTCCTTGTCATGCTGGCCCGGGATGGTCAGGTTGCCGTTGGAAACGAAGCGGTAGTTGCTGTAGCCCTCCAGACACAACTCGGCTGAGAGAGAGAGAGAGACAACTTTATTTTTAAGTATTATTGTAGGCAAAACCCATCATGCCAAAAAAATCTCTTCAAATGTACAGATTAAGAGCAAGAGAACGATGATGGATAAGAGGGCAACATTAACCAAAAGTCCCCTTCAAGAAGGTCAGGTCAACATGCATTGTGGATTTTCAGAAGGCATTTCTGCTTAACTATAAAGATTCAAGGTTAAGGGTGCTTTATTGTCGTATGCACAACAATTAAAGAAGCAGTCGCTGGCAATGAAATTCTTGAGTCTCGGGCTCCTTCAACCGTGCAATAAAGAAATAAAAAGGTACAAGAGAAACACTAGTAAAGATCGCTGAGACCTAAATAAAGACAAATGAATAAACAAACTACAATACTGGACATGAAATAATTAAAATAAAATATAAATATAATAATAACTGCAATGTATTAATGTCCCCAGTGAGTGAGCGAGCGTGTGTGTGTGCTCACAGCGCAGCTTGTCCCCAGCACCGGTCAGCATGTAGTAGAAGACGTGGAAGGTCCTCTCGTCTTTGGCCTGGCGGATGGCACGGGACTTCTCCAGCAGGTCTGAGGTCTGAGGTCAAGGTCTGCACCCCACTACCATCTCAACACTGACCCGGGTGTAGGGATCCTACAGGGATCCCTTGATACTCATAATCCTACAGAGCTACTGACGTATGCGCTATAGTTCATACTAAGAGCTGCAGCCACAGTAAAACTACTAACCAACTGAGATGATAAGTGAGGAGGTTTAAATGGGACATGGGATATTTCAGGGAGAATCTGATGAGAGAATCTGAGTTCAAACTATGTCAAGGATTTTCCAGGGAGGGGGGGACACACCGACCGCTAGATGGTCTGCTCTCCCTCCCGAGCTTCAAACAAAGCACATAGTCAAGAAAGAGACCATCTTTAATGGTTCTGCTCTGGAGTTTCCTTCCTGGAGAATGTTTGGCTGTAGGGACGCTGATGAAGTAAAGTCTCAAGGAGCTTCAGCCTATAAAAGATCTAGGACCCAAAAGGTGGGGCAACTGTGATAGATCTTCTGATCGATAAGCTGGCTGTACTGAGGGGATGTGAGTGAGTGACCAGCCGGACATATATATAAATAAACAAAAGGATACATGTTTCAATGTTGGCCCCGACGATGTAACCATTGACATCAAAGTTGATCCTAATGAACTTTCCCTGGAAAAAACAAAAACAAAAAACATAGTCCATCAAAAGACTGACGCAAAAAATAACGATCCTTAAAATGGATTATCTTTACCGGGTTCAAGACAAATTAAAAGAAGTCGTACAAATCGGGAAGAGTTGTCGTTCTTGACGGTCTTGGCGTTTCCGAAGGCCTCCAGGATGGGGTTGGCCTGCAGCAGCTGCTTCTCCAGCTCCCCCTGGTGGACAGGGGAGGAACAGTAGGAGAGAGAGAGTATAACGGATGAAGACGCCCATAAACCGACGACAGACCGCCACAGGGAGGCATCTTATCGCTGTCCCAGCAGATATCACCACCACCATGGTCAGGGCTACGTTGGGGGCGGAGCCAGGCTGTGGGGGCAGAGTCAGGCCTTGGGGGGTGGGGCTTAAAGACTCCTCCCCCTACAGGGCGAGGGGTCACATCTGCATTTGGTTATCTGCAGGGTCGGTTCACTGTGTTCCGTGTTGACAGAGTCGCGTAATAATTGTTCCCATATGAAACGACTTAGGATCCCAACAAAGAGCATTCAACACAAAACAAACAAGACAGAGTAAACAAACAAGACCTATTTCACAAACAGACACACGACATTACACAAGGACACACAACATTCAACTGACACACCCACAGATCGGATTACATGTAGAAAAAAACACATGTTGTGAGTTAAGAGATGACTATCAGAGATATCACCGTCACCGTAAGCGCACACACACACACACACACACACACACACACACACACACACACACACACACACACACACACACACACACACACACACACACACACACACACACACACACACACACACACACACACACACACACACACACACACTTTGGTTTAAGCGTTTGTACATCATCTGATTGATAGCGTTGGGAGCAGCTGTACTTAATGAGAGCTTGTGGACGTTAGCAGGAAAAGGCGGATGAGCAAGGTGGAAGCGGTCGGGAGAACAGTGCCGTTGATTCGCTCCTGGCAGAGGATGAGTCGGACGGAGCCAATAAAAACATGTCAGTACACCGCCTAAGTAACGCCTGACAGCTGCTCCGTCAACACCGTGGGTGTTGGGGACGGTTAAGAGACAGACAGACAGACGGACAGACAGACACAGCGAGACACACAGACATACATATAGACGGACAGACAGACAGACAGACAGACACAGACAGACTCACAGACAGACAGAGAGAGAGACTCACAAATACGGACAGACAGACATCAGCTCAGCTCTGTTGACGTGGTGCGTCGGTACGATTCCCATGGCAGGGCCACGGAGGACGTTTATGAGGCCTGTTTACTCGGAGCTTATCATAATTCCGCAGAAGCAGCGGCCCCAGGCTGACAGCCTTCAAAGGCTTCGTTCTAAAGGATGCACCGATGGAACAATGATTCACTGAAGATCAACGGGAATCTTCACACTTTCACACGCCATTCTTCTTCTCCCAGAGTCCTGCTTCTACACATGTTGTGATGGAAAAACCACGTCTGCATCACAGCTGAAAGAATCGGGACAAAAGATCCCCGACCGATGAGGTCAGTGACGAGGAATGGCGGATTGTTTGGATTCAGATAAGAATCTAAATGTCTAAATGTAGGTCACAAAAATATAACCAGAATTATTACTCTTCTGATTGAGGACAACTTTAGATAAACACTTTATTTGCCCTTGATATCAAATCAATATGTTGTCAATACCAGTGTCGGTGCATCCCCATGAGCAATAGTCCCACACAGTACTTCAGTGTCTCTGGTCAGAGACCTCCATCCACCTGATAGACCACACGTGTGTAAACATGCTGAGGAAGGCAGGAGGCCTGAGAGCAGAGACACTGCTACAACAACAGATCCAACATGGCCGACACAACACAGCACAGATCCAACATGGATACCGCACACAACAGATCCAGCATGGCCGACACAACACCTCACAACACAGATCCAACATGGTTGAACACACACACACACCACACCACAGATCAAACATGCACACAACAGATCCGACATGGCCGCCCGCACACAACACAGCAGTACATTTCGCTGAAAGAGTCCGCCAGGCATATTGGTAACAACATTTCCTCTCGACCGAAATACATCCCATAATCAACATTCCCTTGTGACCACCCCCTCTACACATCCTACTATTGTCTGGCGCAGTCTTTCAGCAGCAACACAAACGCACACAAACACACACAAACACACACAGCTGCCACTGATGGACTCCGTGTACAGACTGCCTGCGTGCTTCCGATTGGCTGAAAAGTCAGGACGCCCTTTGACCTTATAGACACCAGGTGACCCACCACAGAGCACTCCAGCGAGAGGAGGGGGAGGCGAGCAGGGGGGGGGGGGGGGGGGGGGGTGATTGGAGGTGGGGGGTGATGATGGGGGCTGTGTGTGTTTGTGTGGGCGGAGGGGGGGGGGGGGGGGGTGATGTTGTAGGGAGGCACCCAGGGAGGAGGAGGAGGAGGAGGGCGTCCGAAGCAGGGAGGAGGAGCAGCAGGTGGAGGGAGAGAGAGAGAGGGTAACTCACATGTGACAGGAACGAGCTGTTCTGTTGGTGGGGAGAGAGAAATACAAGGAGCTCAAAACGGAGCGGCGCTTCATATTAACCCCCCCCCCCATGGACCCTGAACCGTGGCCAGGGAAGGAGGCTAACCCCGCCGCGGGCTATCCCCGCCGCAGGGGCTAACCCCGCAGAGCAGGCCAGCCGCAGAACTAGCCATCCAACCGCTAGCCAGACAGCTAGCCATCTAACAGCCAGCCAGCTAGCATTAGAACTAGCCTTCTGACAGCTAGCCAGACAGCTAGCATTAGAACTTGCCCTGTAACAGCTAGCCAACCAGCTAGCAACAGAACTAGCCATCTAACAGCTAGCAGGCTAGCATTAGAACTAGCAATCTGACAGCTACCCAGCTAGCATTAGAACTAGCCCTGTAACAGCTAGCCAGTCAGCTAGCATTAGAACTAGCCATCTAAAAGGCTAGCCAGTCAGCCATTTGGACCCAGGATCTACATTCTTGTCAGGAGCTCCGAGTTACAGAGTCGAACCGACACTGAGCCAAGATTAGTAAGCTCCACCTTGAAAGAATAATCAATCATAAATCCCAACAGCGATGCTATCGCGCCAACTCTGGTAAAACACGTGTCATTGCAAACGCAGCCGCCATTCTGGGCCCCGTTAAACGCGTCACACGTTCTGACCAATGAGAGGGAGGCTGTTTGTAATGACCGGTGTTTTTAACCAGAGGGACACATTTCTTTGGTTCGAGTTTCCATCTGTGGTCGCTCTGTAAAGCTGGGCAGAGCCGGGGAGAAGGTCTACAGGGCTACGTGCCAGGGTGCTAGGAACGGCTTGTTTACCAGAACATCTGCCATGAAGGACTGGTAACGTGGCTCAGTGGAGACATATTGATGAATGACAGTAGTGCAAGACGTTGTTTGGATGTTATTAATCACCAGGAAGGATGAGGAGAGGCCAGAGGGGCTGGAGTCAAGGTGGTGAGAGGAGAGAGAAGGGGGGGAGGGAGAGGAGGAGAGGGAGAGGGGAGAAGGGGCGGGAGTCAAGGTGGTGGAGGAGGAGGGAGAGGCTCCTAGAAGATGAAAGGAGAGGTAGACTGGAGAGAAGGGAGTGAAATAGAAAACACAGGAAGACTAGAGACAATAATATGGAGGAGAGAGAGAGAGAGAGAGAGAGAGAGAGAGAGAGAGAGAGAGAGAGAGAGAGAGAGAGAGAGAGAGAGAGAGAGAGAGAGAGAGAGAGAGAGAGAGAGAGAGAGAGAGAGAGAGAGAGAGAGAGAGAGAGAGAGAGAGAGAGAGAGAGAGAGAGAGAGAGAGAGAGAGAGAGAGAGAGAGAGAGAGAGAGAGAGAGAGAGAGAGAGAGAGAGAGAGAGAGAGAGAGAGAGAGAGAGAGAGGAAGGGACGGAATCAGAAGATGTGTGAGAAAGAGGAAAGGGACAGAGAGATAAAATAAAGTGGTCCAAATAGGCGGATGGAGACAGGTGTTGGACAGAGTGGAGGATGGGAGGCTAGAGGAGAGGTGATGAAAGACAGAGAGGGAGATATGGGAAAAGAGAGGGAGGAGGTGAGGACAGATAGATTGTTTGGTGAAGAGAGGAACTGGAGGAAGAGGGAGGACTAATAGGAGGTCAGGAAGGAGACATGGGTTGATAGGAAAGGAGTGATGGGGAGGGGAGGGAGGGACGGGAGGCAGTGGGGGAGAGCTCACCTGGTCTTTCTTGGTCTTGTGGGAGGACGCTACGTGAGCCAGATACTGGATCACCTTCTTGGTGTTTTCAGTTTTACCGGCACCAGACTCTCCTCTGTGGAGGCCGAGAGCGAGGGATCAACAAACCATTTTTGGGGAGGAGAGCGGAACAAAACAGGATTCAATGTGGTGACTCAGGATTCTTTTTTTAATAAATGAAATTGTTTGTTGGGCTTTCTTTGAGTTTAAGTTATTGAGCTCATCAATAATAGATAGTATATTTTATAGATGGTAAATTATGCATACATCAATATTACAGAGAAAGGAGAGGGGAGAGACAAAGAGGGAGAGGAGAGAGAAAGGAGAAGGTTCTTGGCATCTTGCTGCACGGAATCTGTCGTGAACTCACGTGCAAAGGATGGACTGATCTTCACGATCTGTGGACAGACATGAACATAACAGTCACAACATGTACACTAACGCAACAAAGTAGACAGAAACTCAGCCAGCACTCATTATACAAGCTGTAAAACAGTAGCTTTTTGACTCAACAGGAAGTCTAGGAATGGGGGACAGGAAGTTGATATCTGGCTTCCTGTGTGACAAAAACGTATCGAGACTCAACACTTCTCCAGCGATCCTAATGCCTTCCTGGAAGCAGACAGGATGGTGTGTCTGAGGGGCTCAGGTGATAAAAGACGGGAGTGCAGAGATGGAAGAGCTAACAAGGAGGAGCCACTAAAATAACCTAATGTTTTACCGTACTAGCATCGAGGGTAGCTTCTTAAAGTGCAGTCCCTAACCGCGCAGACAGGTTTGATTCCAAGAAAAAGTGTTTTGTATTGAAGATACTGACTTTGAAAGATCTTGACCATCATTGTTCTGTGAATATCTTTTTTTGTAAAAAGTAGCATTAATCAACATTGCATCGAACATGATTTAAACATTTATAGTACAAAGGCCCGGGAGTTTAAAGTTAGGACGTCCGACTGTTTCTGTGGCAGGACCGGAGGATTTATCGACGAACGACACGCAACAGCCGGGAGGAGAACCGGGCCCAGCTCCAGGAGACTTGCCCAGGGGACCACAGCGCACACAGACCAGATCCAACATGGCTGACCCCCCCTGACCCCCATCTACAAAGACCAGAGCCAAGAAGGCTCGGAGTTGGGGGTCGCCCGCACGTCGGCCATGTTTGATCTCACAGGGCTCTCTTGTTCGGTGTTGCAATGAAGGGCGGTTTAACTCTTCAACAACATCCTAAAAGTTGTAGTTGTAAGGCTTCAAGATCTAAATGGTGTGTATACTTTGGGGGATACACCTTAAAGATGGCGGATCTTCTGAACCCTACTGAAGATAACTTCTAGTTAATTCAAATAGGAATCAAAACTTGTGGATAAACGTTGAAAAAAAAAAGAAGTAAGTATTTAACTCCAGGGGCATCGTGAGGTCATGATTGGGAAAGGGGGATTTCAGATTTGTTAAAAATATAATAAAAACTGGCCTGGGCCAGATCTTCAGGGTCTTCATCGCTGCCAAGTTTGAAGAGATGTCATCCAGTTATTTGCCGTGATTAATATGTTTGTTTATAAACATATGAACCACTGTGAAAAGGCAATTCTACGCGATTAGTCACATTCCTTCTTTATGGGGACCACAACAGAAAGCAGCCGTATTCACATAATACTCAAACAACCGCAATGCCACTTTTGGTACAGAAACAGTCAAAAAACAATAGATAACGCCTCAGAAGGTTCCAAGCTAATACGCTTATAAGCTACTAAGCTGGACGTAGCAGGATCCTTGTGCAGTAGATGGCGAGCTAATTAGCTAGCAGTAGCTGTAGCAGGCGGGCGGAGGCTTACCCTGCATCATGCTTCTGTAGGAGGTGTCGGTGATGGCGTAGATGTGAGGGGGCATCTCGTGCCTCTTCTTGCCCTTGTACATGTCCACGATCTCCTCAGAGTAGATGGGCAGGTTCTTGTAGGGGTTGATGACCACGCAGAATAGGCCGGAGTACGTCTGCAGGAAGAGGGCGTCTGATTAGAGTCGGTACGGGGCTGTGTGGATCATCAGAGGCTAGGCCCGATGGATGCTAACCTTCCTACTCATGTTCTGGTTCTCTTATCTAAGGAAAATGTGTGCACTTTCTTGGACTCCTCTGGGAGGTGTTCCCATGATGCATTGCTTCTCCACCAATGCTGACCTCCATCATACACAAGGAACAGGACACACTGACCTGGCTATCTTTAACACCATACCTCACTTTAACCATTCCTTACTTTATACCTATGCATAACACACTTAAACTTCTGTGTGTTTAAAGAAGTAGAGCACTGGTCCTCAATTTATAGATTAACGATTATGTTAAATACAATCAATAAACTATTACCATGCCATTATAGATATTGGTTAAAATATAAAAAAAAAAATATTTGTTCCCTGAACACAAACTTGTGTGGTTGCATAATGTGAGCCACGCCCCAGCCAGATCAGACCGGTCTCCTTGGGAGTTGGAACCAGTCAAACCCTAAGCCAATTTTTGTAGCAGGGCTTCTCCCCAGAACCCCTACAGACCTCTACTCCCCTCGTACACAACATTGCACTGATAACTTCTGCCACACAGTCCTCTGGTTCACATCGTTCTCCTTGCCAGGTCCTCTCTCTCTCCCCCCTCTCCCTATCTCCCTCCCTCCCCATCTCTTTCTCCCTCCCCCTCCCCCTCTCTCACTCCCCCTCTCCCCCCTTGTTAGGAGGGAGGGAGGGAGGGATGGAGAAGGGAGTGAGGAGGAGGGAGAGAGTTTGGGGGGGGAGAGTGGGAGTCAGCAGCAGCAGGGGGGGGGGGGGGGGGGGGGGGGTACGGATGAGTTTACATGACCGGGTCAGCTAGGAGCTAATTCCCCGGGCCCTGCAGCCAGCCATACATGGCCTTCATCATGGTAACAATTACTGCAGCGTTTAGAGTCCATATCCAGAGATCTGCTACTGGGAACATGCCACCATAACCCCCAGTTCCCCCACCCCACCCCCTCCATCCTACACATCCTCTCAGGAGGCCATTGTTCCCAGCAGCTTCCTGTTTACCAACAAGGAAATACAGATAGAACAAGAGACAGCGATACGAGGGGGAGCCGTGCACAAAGACCAGTCTGTTGGCTTACACATTAACCAGTGCCCTGCCTGTAGAGCTAGACTCCTCTACACCAGACTCACTCCTCTATAAGGTAGAGGTCAGGGCATGGTTATACACTTATAAGGAACAGTTTGAGTTGTAAAAGTGAGGCCAAGACTAGAGCAGTATTTAAACAGAGGCTAAGAGAGGAGCAGAGTACTACACACGTACACACTTAAGTGTACGCACGTATTGCATGTTGCACGTCCCTAGAAATAGTACTTGCCGGTGTTGCTATCTCTGTTGCCTACGGGGAATGGGTTAACCTAGTGATCGTTAGTGCTTGGCACTATGAACATCCTTACTGTACCGGGGCTAGTCCCTTACCGTACTATTGTTTCTCTCTCTTCTGACAAATGTACTTATTTTAAGTCGTTTTGGATAAAAGCATCTGATAAATGCCCTGAATATAAATGTAAAAGTACATGTGAAAGTACTTTCATCAGATGAGGCCAGGGCAATATACTACATATTTCACATTTGACAGCAGTAGTACTGAGCACTTATGTAGATGAGCCCAGAGTAGTATTGCGTTATATTTGGACAGTTTTGAGCAGTGTTCAGTAGTACTTACGTAGATGAGCCCTGAATAGTATCTCTCCTTCAGGTTGTGCAGCACCGAGGCCTCGTTCAGGCAGGTGAGCTCCGCCATGTCCTCCACCTTGCTGAACTTGGGCGGGTTCATCTTCTGGATGTCGTCCTTGTTCACCTTCACCTTCTTGCCCGAGTCGGCCAGCTCCACCACGCACTCGTCTCCGCGCTCCTCGCGGACCGAGCCCGCCTCGAAGCCCAGGCGCTCCGACGGCACCCACACCAGCTTCTTGGTGGCCCAGTCCGCCTGCGCCAGCGGGTTGGTGACCATGTTACGGTCCACATACAGGAACTTATCAGCGTCCGACATGGTGGCTGCAGAGGGAGGGAGAGAGGGGGATGGTCGTTTACTAGCGCTAGTCGGTATGTCTATATGCACTTGTTCAGCCAACTTGGTTGGACCATCGCTGGCGTCCATTTCACAAGGAAAGAAACTATTCTTATACATTATTCTCAGGGCAGGATGGACATATGCAGATTGATGTTTTCTTTTTAAGTGATGGGTTATATTGTATTAGTAAAAAAGATATGATTGAATAAAAATTGTGTTAAAGGCTGAGTTTCTGTTAGTGATCATTTGCTTAACACACTCATGACAGGAGGTCAAACGCCCTTAAGGTTGAACGCTGGTGTACTGAGTGAACATTAACTGACTTCCTCCTAACAGCACTTATCCAGGGAACCGGGTACTGTGGCCGATTAAGGAATCTAAAAATAACGTGATGATTTCTTATTTTCCACCATCGACCAATCGTCTAGGAGAAGGGTACACTTATACATCGATTTTGTTTTAGTTACTAAGACCGATTCTTTATCCAAAGCAGTTGTGGTGAATTAAAAAGGTAATCTGGCTCAGGATCAGTTATATCAGCAGGTGTGGCCAGGAGGCGAATGGGGAATCGAACAAGGAACCATTTGCCGGGGTCAGCTCAATTAATGACTTCTTGAAGTGACTCTTTACACATCTCCCTCCTGGAGATATCCCGGACCATAAAAGTTTCCCTGGAAGCCACCTTATCAGACCCAAACCCATAAATCCGAGCACGAAGAGTTTTATCTACTACAGAGAATCATAAATTCTGAGTGGCTCTGCTCATCTGCTGCGCACATCGTAGATAGTTTAATAAAGCACATAAAGCTTGCTGGTTTAGTGGAGGAATGCGGGCGGACGTCGTCTGCAGAGGATACTTCTGTGGTCAGAGATCGACCCATCGGGGTTAGAACCAGAGAGACACGAGTCCTTCACAGTCACGGCCGGAGGTCAGCTGACCCCGGTCGCGGAGCCCAGTCATTCTCTGCCCTCGCCCAGACGTCAGAGACAGATCAGCTGTCTGCAGGCTCCACCACACACAGACAAGAAGACACCACTCTCCGATTGTTACGCTAATGGAGTCCTCCCTTCTAACCGACACGCAAAAGGGGTGACGATTATGAATGTTATCAGTGATATCAGGAGGAGGAAGCGGAGGAAGGACTTTCCTCAAGCCCGGTAGTGACGGCTTGAAGGAAAATCCATGTTTACTCTGACTCAATTGAGCTTTCCTCTCTTTTCTTTGCGTCATCCAGATTGGTTGTTTACCTTTTGCCTGCTGTGAAAGCAGTGCAACCTCATGCATAAATCTGTTTGGCGAGAAGGCAGGAATGTCTGGTCTTCAGGTAAACATCTCCCACCTTTGATGCAAGGACAATGCATTACGGAGACAGGATGAACCTGAACCTCTTTCTCTCTCTCCCCCCCCCCCCCCCCAAGAACAACATCCTTCTGGAGAGGGGGGGGGGGGGCAGGGATTGTTTAAAGACTGTTCAGGGCTCAGAGGAGACTGGGGTATGCATTCATTAAAATACGCTTATTTTCATTTTTTATTTGGAAGTCTCATCCGTCCTAAATGCAACATCTCAAAGAAACTGCCACGTCACAGGTGGGGACCAGGGAGGTGGAGAAGACGTGAAGTAGAACCGACGTAGAACCGACCCACGGTTCTCGCAAGCTGACATTAAACTCAACAGGGTCAAAGGAACGTCATCCCCGTCATCCCACCTTGGTTCCTCTCCGAGAAGCTCTTAATCAGAGCACCATCTGCGGGCTCCCACTCTGCCAGCAACGTCTCACCAGCATTCAATCAGCCCGTGTGGCATTCCCGGATTTCTTTCCCAAGAAGGGATTTATGGTGATGCACAACATGTGTGGAACATTTGAGCCTTATGTGGCTTTTTAAGTGATAAATATGCGGTCTTAGGAGCGCTAAATATGCGAATAAAAGACGGGAGTGAAACGTCCCTGTCTGGATGGATAGGTACATCTGCTGCACTCTATTTCAGAACAAGCTTGCAAGAAGATTTGTCACAGTAATTAGCCAATTAGCGATAAAACAACCACTAAAAGCCCTTTGTTGTTAGTGTCTGCGAAATCATATCAATAGTTTACTTTCAACATTCATGACTTTATAATTGACAGGCCTCCTTACTCTCCTCCTCATTGGCTAATGCAGTCATTAACTGAGCAGTCAACATGAGCAACACTTCTCCAAACACAAGGCCGTCAGTGTGAACGTCCTGATTTAGTGTTCTCGTTGAACGTGCTCCTGGGAATAACGCGGCTGTAACCTTGTTATAGACGCGATTTACCTGTGTCGCAGGAACTTTTTCAAACTCTTGTTGGTTTAACAACCCACCTCACCCCCCTCCAACGATGGTTGCTAGGGGCAACCACCCGTCGGGGTTGGCAGGGTAGCAGTTAGAACCGCAGGGGTCTGGAATATCCACGGTTAATGCCGTTTCTGCCCATTTACAGTCAAGACATTCCGGGATCCGATTCCAAACCCTAAGTTTCCACTCTGGAAAGCAATAGTATGCTAAAGAATGTTTGAGTTGAACTTTCACTGTGTTGCTGCCAATGACGGGAATCAGAGGGTTCAAATAAGAAATTGACCACAACATACATTCTGACCAATTTTGAAAGACAACAAAGAAGATCACCGAGGTTCCAGAACTTCAACCAAAGTGTTCTTGATTAAGACATTTGATGGATGAAAGGGGGTTCCTTTCAAATGCAAATTTGGTTCTAAATCTTCCAAATAAGTGTTCCTGATCAGAGCAGTGGCTGAACAGAGGTGGGGCAGGCCTGAACGAGAGTAGCTCAGGTCGACCGTGGCTTGAACACAACCGCCAGCGTGGGTAAAAACCCCAGAAAGGTAAACAAACGGAGTGGCTGAACCAGTAGGACCAGTATGGAGCATGCAGAGGCGGTGCATGCTGGGACCTGGGGAGCTGAGGGGTGGTGAACGGAAACTGCTACCCTTTCACTGGCGCTGGGTTAATATGACGACGCGTCATTCCTGGGAGGTGAGCAGGCCACTCCTCCTCCTCCGCTGGGTTAAATAGGTCCTGGTGACCGGTCACCATAGCAGACCAATACTGAAGAGATACTTTAGTGTCCTGTAACAGTAGGATCCTATAGCAGTAGTACTAGCATCCTATAGTAGCAGTAGTATCCTAGAGTAGCAGTAGTATCCTAGAGTATCAGTAGTAGTAACCTATAGTAGTAGTATCCTATAGTAGTAGTATCCTATAGTAGTAGTATCCTATGGTACTAGTAGTGACCTATAGTAGTAGTAGTAGTAGTAGTAGTAGTAGAGTATCCCAGCATAGTGTAACCTCTACCCCCTTATCTAATACTCAAATTACAAGAGGTCAAGAAGGACTAGGTTTGAATGATCAAGGCTTTATTGTCACCGCAGAGAGTAATAACATCACCTGAGTGGGTTTGCAAAAGAACTCCCAAACAATCCCGGAGTCCCGCGTTTTATCCTAGTTGTGTGACCTCACCTAAGATGTCCTTGGCCAATCACAATGCTCTAAACTACAGGCCCTCGGACGTTCAAGCCCACGATATTATATAAGCATTAAACATATTAAACATTAGTTACATGAATTTACATAATATACATTAGTTATATGAAGTTACATATTATACATTAGTTATATGAAGTGAGGTCTTCCATTAAAAATCCATTCATCGTTTATTAACCTGATCTTAGATCACCATGACTTACCACATGGGTTTAGGAGATGAGCCCTGTGGAAGCAATAATTTTTAAACAGTAAAATATGCAGTTGTAATAGTCAATAGTCAAATAACAATGCCACTTTATTTGTCTGTGGGATATACAATCCTAATCCTAAAGCTGGTAGTGTCTGATTTTAACCAGTGCATGAATTAGTTACCTTAAGTCTAATTTAAGCCAGCCGTCTTTGAGGGGCAATTTATGTGTAAATGAGGAACTCATGTAAATGTCCCTCAAAATGCAAGTACTTGTTGACCAAGGAAAGCCAGGTAATATCAAGTGTTCATCAACATTTGGCTCCATTGTAAATATATTTACCTTATATTCTTGTATAATTCATACTTTAAGATAACCTTACTTATACTTATTATCTAAGTGAAGTGAACTGAGAAATAGACTGATGTCATTGACTACAGAGGGACGTCTTATCTGAGTCTTATCTGTTTGCCTGTCAACTCCGGACCCTCTGGGGGGGTGAATAACAGTAGAACAGGGTCTAGAGCCTGCCCCTCTTCCCCCCTGCAGGTACATTCGTCTCAGTCTCCACTATTATTTCTAACATTTGGCAAATATCCTTTTTTAAACCTTCATTATTTTCTACCACACGAGTCCATCTCCAGCCTCTTCTCTGAGCCCCAAAGCTCCTCTGCACTTTAGAGTACAGCCACACTTTAAGCTCTACGTCACTCCAATATTGATTTAGCTCTGATTGTTCTCAACCTCACCTGAGAGTCTCTTTGGATGAAAGCATCTGCTGGATGACTGATTCATGGTTGGGATTAGGGATAAGAATAACTCCACATGTTCACGGTCTAATAACCAGTGGGGCGTATGAACGAATAGGCGAATATTCAATGCGTGCCGACATTCACAAAGGCAGCCATGGATCTTCCGTGAGAACTCTGACTTACAATGTTAAACGCACAACGCTACACCTAGAATAAAAAGTATGCCACAAATATTCAGGTTTACAGCAGGGCTGCGTAGCAGCAATGAAGAGTGAAGTCCTCCTCATTAAACCGCTCCCGGCGCCACTCGTTTCATCACACTTGGCACATCTCAACTCCCTCCACTACCAACAACTTCAGGACATAATTTTGCAACCCAGTAGAAAGGGCGGAGGGGGGGTGTAGAGTTATAATAGTTGTACTTTGTATTACAAATACTGCACGCACGTTTGAGTCCAGACGAGGACAAAACATGACTCACTGAGGACTTCACAACCCTGGTTTTTCCGTTTTGCAACAAACTTAACCCCCTGGACAGCCGCCATTGTGGGGGGTCCAAAGCCCCCCTCGGGCCTCAGCGTGCAGCTTCTCAATCCCTGAGGACCCCCACGGAGGTTACAGTGCAGCATATAAAACACGAACAACACACTGGAGGATTTAGCGCGTTTGTGAGGCCCGGAGAAGCGGCCTGTTGTTCTGGAGCAGAGGTTCATATAGCCCGCTGCATTCTGTCATGTTTGACCAGGTCCCGGGACGGGGCCGGGGGGGCCTTCTGATGACCTCTGCAGTCTGCACCCCCTTCCCCAAGTTATTGACACTACGTGGGACAGCTTCCCTCCAGCTGAGTCCTCTTACCCTCCTCCACATGGCCCTCTCCCTCCCACGACAACAGACACCCCCCTGCACATCCTGTTGGAGGACATGGGAGACGTGAAGCTAATTAGTCACCCTGATGACCCGCTCTGAGGCTCCACGCTCCGCTGCCTCCCCACCCGCACCCTTCCCAAAGCCCCCTCCCAGCCCACTTTTTCAGGGCCGCATTCCTTTCCTTCACCCTTTATCAGAGAGCGAGAGACCAAAGGAATTCCAGTAATTTCACTTGTGTAACCTCTCCTCCTCCTCCTCCTCCTCCTCCCACTCCTGCTGCTCCTCAACCGCCCCCTGCTCCCATCTCCCAGACCCTGCCCCCCACCCCAGACCCTCCAGCTCCCAGCAGCCCCAGGGAGGTTCACTGTAGTTGATCATGTACAAGAAAGTACTGAGTAAGAGTAGTCTCTTGGCTAAATCTTTATGTTTGTGTGTATATATATATATATATAAGTGTGTGTAAATATAAATGTGTGAGTAGTAGTATACATGTATGTGTGTCGAGCTAGCCTCATCATTTTCTACAACTACATTATTTACTTTGTAGTTCACAAAGGATACCATATGATGTCCAATCATAAACAGTGTGACGGCTGAACGACCAAGATCATAATCATACTCTGGTCTTGGTTTGCCCTTTGTTGTGTTTTTAGCACAAACAAGAAACCAGGGTGAACTCATTCCAAGACACACCCGCCGCTGTGCTCCAGTTTGGTTGTTATCGAGCGCTGGGGCGACACAGACAGACAGCACACAGCACAGACAGACTGGGAGCTGCCACACATACCAGCGGGGTGTGGTCGAGTACAGTCCTCTCACAGGACAAGAGCCATTAAAGCAACACAACTATAAATGCACAACAAACAGAGCTGGGGATTCGAGACATGATCTGACCTAAGTCTGCCTAAGCTCCAGTGTGGTGGAAGTTGGAAACTCATTTGTAGCTGCTTAGATGTTTGTCATGATTTTACTTAATTGAAGGCTTGGTTGTTCAGCCTCACTTGTAAAGTCGCTTTTGGACCAAAACAACTGCTTTGGTCTGCATATGACATGCCTGTGCCTTTGTGTGTTGGGGTCCCTCCCAGTTGAGGCAGGATGGAGTAGTGAGGAGGTGGATTGGACCCCAGGCCACTAGGTATGGGGGACATGGTTTCGATTCCCATGGCCACAGTCAACCTGTAGGCCTGCATGAGCAGGAAGTTTAACTGCACCTTCTCATTTAATGATATGCAACTAAATTATCTGCAACATTCAGAATTAAGTGTCTGCTACATGCCTAGCCAATCAGATGATTCCTGAGGTTAAAGAGAAGAATAAAGAATAAAAACCAGGGAGCCGGCCAGCCTGTAATCCATCGCTAGCCTTCCTCCCACAGACCCACAGTACCGTCCATGACACAGATAGTCTGTGACACATTTCAGACTCTCAGGAGAGCCGCACGGGGGGTGAGATGAGCCACTAATCTATTCCGGTTCGACTCTCTGCTCCACATCCAGAGTAGCACAGAATGAAAGACCTTTTTAAAATACTAAGCCCTCCACAGTGTCGTCAGATGGCATCAGTATGTTACGTTTTACTGGTCAGGTCGCGTTACAAAGACAAACATGGCTTCTCTCTTCTCTACCAAGGTCCAGCTGGCCTTTCTCTCTCTGCCAACTAGAACCTCCCCATTCTGAGCGTTTGCTGACGTCCTCAGACTTTGGAACAAGCAGCCAACTGTGAAAACATCTGACAGTCCACTGAGCTAGGCTGCTATATCAAGATTACCAGGCCTGCTGAGTCCTCAGCATAGTTACCCATTAACAGAACACTCTACGATAGGCAGGACGCGTCACCCTGGAACTGCTTTTGCAGTCGGAAAATATGGCATCCTAACAAACGCGACTACAATAGTTAAACTAGGAAGGGTACTGTAGCTTTTGGAGGGGAAAACCAGGAAGAGGGGAAGGTAAACCAAAGTTTGCAGAGAGCGGACTGCGGCCACAAAGACAGGAAACTCTGTGGGAGTGAAGAGGAAGGGAAACGCCCGATGGCAGCGCTATACCACAGGCCCAGCATGTCGGCCTCTAGGGTCCAGACATCCGAGTGCCGTATGCCTTTACCGGCACCTGGGTTGGGGGGACATAGGTCCAGGTCTACACTGGAGGACTGATGTTGACTGCGCTCCACATCACGAGATATCCTCAACGTGCTACTAGGTTATTTGCTTCTGATGGATCTACAGAGAAAAGAGGCGTCCTTTTGGAAATCTCGGTTGTCAATAAGTACATAGAGCCCGGTGCTAGCGTCTTATCATTCAGACTAAGGAGACCCTCCAAGCCCCTCAGAGTGTGTCCCAGCAGCTCAACTCTCCTGCAGAGCTCCATGGCCACACTCTGATCAAGCCCATCTGCTGCCAGACTCCATTCCTACCCTGTGAAGACACCCTCTCATATTCCCCTCAGCCATATTTGTTTACTTTCAACTATTTATTATTCACAAAACACACTGTTGGTTATTGTTCTGGGGGGGGGGGGGGGGGGAGAACTTAAGCATGCCCAGCTTGGAGACAAACGTCTCTTCTCCGAGATGTTTCTCCAGCACTGACGAGTGAGGAACGGAGTTCTTGAGTTCCTCCACAGTTCTTCGCTGAGCCGGGGTGGTAAGAGAGCACGATGGTCCCTCATGGCCTGAGCGCACATTGTTGAAAGAATTCAGTCATCACTTCAGTCAGACTCAGTTATGAAGTGATACTGATGTACATTTCAGGTTATCATTTGACTCCCAAACCTCTTGTGTAAACGTGCATATGCGCTTTATTTTTTTTAATAAACTGATGAGATTTTTGTTCGTGAAACACAGATAAGTCTTTTTTTTTTTTTTTTTAATCTTTTTTTTTACCAAAAACGTGTTTAATTTCCAAAACATTTCCAATAAATATTTTCCTGCAGTCCAGCACTGAAGGAGCAGGCAGCCGGTAGACCATGTGCTGCTGGTTGGTTCAGAAGTGTTCCCTTTGTTCTCTGTGGTTCTCCTGCTCTCCTCGCGCTCCTTCTTGGGAACCGGGAGAGGGAGCGCAGAGGAAATGACAAAACGGCTAAACTATTTTGCCATTTGTGGAACTGTGTGTGAAATATCACAGGGAGCAGGACTGTGGTGTTTTCTTAAGAGCGTACGTAGGTCCAACGAGGAGGAGGAAAAATAAACCCCACGCAGCAGAAACAAACCTAAATCTCTCAGCTCTGTCTGCATTCCTGGCCAGGAGGGCACAGGGACGCAAGTATCCCATTTCCTCTGGTATGGGGAGGCAGGCGCTGGGATCACCACCACTAACCAGACTTTAACCACCACTAACCAGACATTCACCACCACTAACCATACATTCCATGGTTAACCAGACGATAACCACCACTAACCACACATTCAACACCACTAACCACACATTCACCACCACAAACCAAACATTCAGCACCACTAACCACACATTCACCACCACTAACCAGACATTACCAGCAACAACAGTGGTAACATTGAAACTTTTTAATACGAGAAACAACATACTTTACAGTAGAGGGTATAATGATCAAATAAATATTGTATGAGGTGTAAAAACCAAATTAAACTAGATGAAACTGAAGGGTAATAGGTTTACAACTGAAACTAGGTCAAATTTGTCATCCCATTTGCCTCTTCAGATTCATTTATATGTGAAATGTCCCTAAAGAATACCCTTCAGATCAGATTGTGTTGCATTTTGGCTCCCACTATGGTGGCCATTTTATCTCCAAAGTCATTGACAACTGGAAAAGATAAGTCAAAAGATATCCAAAGTATTTCCAAAAATACTTTGGATTCAATTTTATGATCACGCCTATCTTAACGTGGCAGCCCATAGCATATCACCCAAGCCACAGAATACAAAAGCCTGATTTGTCCATATCGAGCTGTCCAAGCCCTTAGATAACAGTTACATAATCATTTTTAACGAATGTGAAAGTGCGGAGTGCGGGCCAGACGAACCATCTGCTGGGCTGCAATCATTCTCACCCAGGGTGCATATTGTAAAAGATGTTTAACAGGTAGTGTTGGAGCCCAGGCAGCAGATTGATTCTGCCGCCAGCAGTGCAGTTACATATTGTCCTCTGGTCACCCAGAGCAGCTAAGCCTGTTTACTTTGTGTTCAGTCAATGTTATCGCCGACGGGAGAAAGGTATTTGGCCCGACCCGGTCGCCCGCTCTTATGAATCAAAGTCTGCCCCAGTCCACTACTACGGTCCAAAAGCCCTAGAACAGTCAACATTCAGAGCCACGCCAACGACTGCATTCAGAGAGTGAGGGCACCAGTCTACCGTCTCAGAGGGTAGGGGGTAGAGATCTGTAATGGGCCGGTTAGTGATAGTTAGAGGGTGCTGCTGAGACTGTAGGGGATAGAGATGTGAGGTGGGCCGGTTAGTAATAGTTAGAGAGTGCTGATGCGAACCGATCTCACTGTTCACTCTCTGGAGCTGTAAAGCGAGGGAGTTCAACCGTCGTCCAATATCGCACCTAAACAGAAACCTAGCTACACCCACACATGTAGAGCAGGTGACACACACACACACACACACACACACACACACACACACACACACACACACACACACACACACACACACACACACACACACACACACACACACACACACACACACACACACACACACACACACACACACACACACACACAGGAAGTGCTTTACTGCTTTACTCCAAGAGACAAACTCTTAGCTCACTCGACTGTACGAAGAGGAAATGTCGTTCAACATCTAGCTGCACAGCAAGGCAGACATGACAAGTTCATCTAGAATTAATTAAATATTTACAAGAGCCTGAGGGTTCCACATGATGGGGCATGACAAGCCTCCATCTTGCATCTTTTCAGCGTTATCAATCGAGTGGCTCGGTGGGTCTACAATTTGTGGTGGAGAAGTTACAAGATGGTGGCCCTGCCTGAACTGATTTCATGTAACTTCAGAAATCACATGATTGTAACCATGCCAGTTACCTTTATGGAGCAAACTATTCCAAAATATAACTGGCAAACTATTCTTGCAATAAAACTATTCCATCACCCCCAATATACGGCTCCACAGAGGTGAACAGGATGTGACATCATCCCTCCTCCCCCTGCCTGGCCCCGAACAGGCCTCTGGTCTATGATTAAACCATGACCTCATCATCTACATGCTGAAGGGCGGTTCCTCATGGAATTAAACTACCATCTATAATAATCACAAGCTGCCAAGCAGAGTGAGGCTCCTCCACAAAGGAACAGTAATGGCGGGAGCAATGGGATAGCTCAGAGCTGTTTAGTTTTAAGATTGGCTGTGGGTTCGGAGGCATTTCCTGGTATTGTTTGAAAACCAGCAGAGGTTTACAGGTGTGAGGGAAGAGGAGGAGGAGGAGGGGGAGGAGGAGGGCGCAAACACAGGAACCACCAGGAGCAGGAGAATAAATGCTAGAGAATAAAGTGCTCAGAAGACAAAGAGAGAAGCCAGACCAGAGATAAGACAGACCATCGCTGTCCCTCAGGTATATCCAGGAACACACATTTAAACATTTAACTGGGTTACATCTGTGCACTTGCACAAACAATGGAGCCCATTACATCTTCTCAAGGTGTTCAGGTGCACCCGAGACAATCAGGAGGTTCTGTCGACTGATTCTGCAGTCCTGAACGTTGCCAGGTCCCACCCCCCTTTTCAAGCTGTAAAAACAGCCTTAAAAAAAAAAAACACACTGAACAAGGGTTGCCTTGCCTGACAAGCTACAGATTTGATTGAGTAAGCGAGGAACAATCGAACGCCGTTGGCGCCTGCAGGCCTAACCTGTGGAGTATGATACGCATCGATTAACTTGGATTGGCTAATTTTAAAAACGCATGCAACACCTTATTGTGCATCAATCAAAACAAACTTGTTTAGTGAGGGAAGGTTGAGCTAAAGTTAAAAAATATTGGAGGTTTAATGTATCCTTAGAGGATAAACGAAAAGATAAAACACATTAAAAAAGGGAAAGGATATAAATTAAGAAGAATATGGTCATAAAATGTAATTTAATTTCTCTCCACCCAGCCTCCGCTAGCATTAGCTCAATGTCATCAGTGTTAAATTCAGTCTATTCGGGGAGCGGTATAGACGTTGTCCTTTATCCCTCATCACGTACAGATGAACAGAACCCAAACAGCAGCTCATCTCCTTGAAGCTGGAACATAACATGGCCCAGCGGGGGGGGGGGGGTCAAGGCGCCCTCCCCCTATCGCTCACAACTAGCCTGTACTCTCTGAGAGCCAGCCGTAAACTGGTGCGTTGGGATCCGATTCACGGCGTCTAGACAGTGGCCCTCCACAGCCACCCAAATATCTGTGACATGACCGCTCATAGCTGCCTCCCTCTACCCTGAGCATACACCAAGGCAAGAAGTTTCCTTAAGGAGGTATAACGGAACATAGGTCTGCTTTTGCATTGAGGTTAACTCTGTGTGTCCGTCTGTCTGTATGTGTTGCATCTATTACTGTAAGGGGCCTATACAGAGATGTAAACATCCAATAATAGTCGATTAAATCTCGCAGTGTACACACCTCGTATGAACATTCCTGTGTACCCACTCTGCCAAGCGAAGATCAGAAACGATCCCATTTCACGTATCATTAGATTCTTAATACGACAGGTTTCTGTGTTTTGGGGTAAACACCTTCCCTGATATTTAACGGTAACCCTGTAGTTCGTTCGACCCTTACTCGACGTATTAGATGAGGAATTAATGCGGGGAGTTTTGAGAGTGTAGGATACACACTTTGATATAGTTTGTTCTCCACCAGGTCGGTAACGACCCTCGCTGGAGCTCCTCTCCTCCTGGCGAGATCATGTTCGGTCCGATGAGACCCAGGCATGCGTGAAGGACGGTGCGGTTCACGGCTGACCCGCAGAGGGCCCGGTGCCCACCGTAAATCAATAAACACACAGGGTGAGCAGAGACTCCGCGGTGACCTACATTACAGAGGGCGTGCGCGCGCATTGGAACGAGCAACAGTTTCGACCTGAAAGCTCGCGCACATACTTCAAAGAGATGCGAACAGCGCATAAATCTGATCGTCTGGGCCAAACTTCTGGCAGCCTACGAATTCGGGCCCGGTCACTCAGTGTCCGGTAGTCTGGCTCAGATAGCCCGCTTTGGTTAGAGACACACTCCGACACAACAGGGCTGCGTTCTGCTGACAGAAACCGGAGCACCGGAGGTGGTCACAGACACCGGAGCAGGTCGCAGACACCGGAGAGGCCGATCTTTAATCCGGCGTGGATCGGCACCGCGAAATCCTACTCGTAACTGCAGACGAAGTGACGTCAGCGGCGCGAGGCAGTCCCACACGGACGCTCGTGCCATGCGTACCGCGCGGCCACACACAGCGGCGCGAGCACACCGGGCGCGAACTTCGTGCAATGTGGCGAACTTAATGCGTTCTGAACGCGATGTTTACGAACACGAACACGTACACGTACTTGGGGGGGGGGCTACGGTTAAGTGAGCCCCCCCCCCTCAGCGTCCTGAACCCGGCCTGCTCGGGGATCACTTCCTGCCCCTAGCTTAGCCTCGCCACATTGCCCCCCCTGCCCCAAGCAGCACCGTGATTTAATGGTCATTGACTCCATGCAGTATGATATCAGAACACATCATACGGCTCACAAACCTCTGGGAGAATCCGAGCACTGGTAAAACACGATCTAGTGGGGGAGTCCCACCCGACAACGGGATGAAGTGGCACTTTTCCCTCTTCCCGGTTCGCTCCACTCAGGAGAAGTTAGGAACCGGGCGAAAAATGAATGAACATGCGATCAATAAAGACCGACTTTAGAGAGCTGGATGAACCGGGAGCTCACCTGCTGATCAGAGGACGCGCTCAGACGTTATCGACAACCGGGGCTCCGTGGGGGTCTCGAAACAAACTCCTCTCGACTGCCGAGCCGCTTCGTGAAGAGCTAGGACCAAACTACCGACTTCACTCTCTTTTTTTCTCCACCAGCCCCTCTTTTTTTTCAATTTGTTCTACTCCTCTTTTCGTTTTGCTCCCTCCTTCTCTGGTTAGTTTGCGTAAATTTACACGGCGCTGCGCAGTGGGTCGGGGTGCGGTCCGGGGGGGCGGGAGCTGCGGCGGGGGAACGCCCACTTTTCCTCTCCGATAGCCAACGGTTTGACTCGCCGGGCGTTCTCGTCCAATCAGATCAGGCGAGGGGCGGGCTCTGGTGTCGGGGTTGTGCCACTCGTCCTAGAGAAATGGGCCAGTCCCAGGGTGGAGGAGGGCACGGACACAGCCGTGTTTAATGATAGAGGTATGTGCATACTAAGGATCTTTATGACCATATAAGCACCAGGCCTGGTCAGGAAGACGGACTGATCATCCAGGTTCACTCAATGACGAGTGCTTCAGTCAGGCCCCTGTCGGCTTTGGAAACCTTTGGGCATTTTTCACATAACTCCTAGAGAAGTAGGACATTGTACCTCATTCGCAATACATGGAGCTCATTTTATAATAAATATAGTTTTTTTCCAATTGATTGAACATTTTTTATTTACAATATCATCCCTCCATACATGTTCAACTAGTGGTGGTTGGGAGTTATTTCTGGCAGTGGATCGAGGTATGCACCTCCAGTAGCACATACCATGAGATCCCATCAGTTGTCAAGACCCTCTCCCCCTCAGGATGCGGGCTGGGGTCGATGCTCTCTCCGAGGGACCGTAGGAGCATGTTGAGGACCGGTTAGCCTCAGTGGTTCTCTGGTCGGTGGTTATAAATCATCCATTCCATGTGTTTGGTGTGGCCGTATTGATTGGAACTATTATGAAATAAGGTAAAATATTTCTTAATTGTAATGAACTTTCGGCATTATAAGTCACATCAATGGGTTTGTTTAAATAACAAGTAATCACAGTTAGGGTTATTTTTAACTCCAAATTTAGGGAGAGGCACAGGGAGAGTTTTCTTAAGCATGCCTGAATAGCATCTGACAGGAGTTATTATTTAGGCATGAATAAAAAAGAACAAAGACATGTCAACACCACACTCCAATGAACAGCCTGGCCAAAACAGGTAGACTCCAACCTGTTAGCTTTAACAGGTTAGCTCCAACCAGTTAGCTAGGCTCCAAATGGTTAGCTTGGCTCCAACAGGTTAGCCAGGCGCTAACAGTTTAGCTAGGCTCCAACAGGTAAGATAGCCTCCAAAGGGTTAGCTAGGCTCCAACAGGTTAGCTATGCCCTAACAATTTAACTTGGCTCAAACTGGTTAGCTAGGCTTGAAAAGGTTAGCTAGGCTCAAACAGGTTAGCTAGGCTCCAACAGGTTAGCAGGTCTCAGAGGTTAGCTAGGCTCCAACAGGTTAGCTATTCTTTTACAGGTTAGCTAGGCTCTAACAGGTTAGCTAGGCTCCAACGGGTTAGCTAGGCTCCAACAGGTTAGCGAGGCTCCAACAGGTTAGCGAGGCTCCAACAGGTTAGCTAGGCTCCAAAGGGTTAGCTAGGCGCCAACAGATTAGCTAGGCTCTAACAATTTAGCTTGGCTCAAACAGGTTAGCTAGGCCCCAACAGGTTAGATAGGCGCCAACAGGTTAGCTAGGCTCCAACAGATGTTGTTGCAGGTAGACTAGGCTTACAGTTACATTTCAACAGATCTTGCAGCAGGTAGACTACAACAGGTAGACGTGGCCCTGACAGGTACATTACACCTGTGTTGCAGCAGGTAGACTTCAACAGGTGGACTACAACAGGTGTTGCAGCAGGTAGACGTGACCCTGACAGGTACATTACACCTGTGTTGCAGCAGGTAGACTACAACAGGTAGACTGGGCCCTGACAGATACATTACACCTGTGTTGCAGCAGGTAGACTTCAACAGGTGGACTACAACAGGTGTTGCAGCAGGTAGACGTGGGCCTGACAGGTACATTACACCTGTGTTACAGCAGGTAGACTTCAACAGGTGGACTACAACAGGTGTTGCAGCAGGTAGACGTGGCCCTGACAGGTACATTACACCTGTGTTGCAGCAGGTAAGCTCCGACAGGTAGCCTGCAGCAGGGAGGCTGTCGTGATCAGACCTGCCTCCCACTGTGGGAACCAGAGCGGCTGCCAGGTAACACCATGAGTGACAGCCCGCTGATGCCGTCTCAGGAATGTGGATCCGCCTCTTTTGATTTCTCCAGATACATAAAGAATAATTATGTGCTGTGGTAACACAAAAAAACGTACAAGAGATTTATAAGCCTTTCGTTAACGTTAACCAAACATTGATACACATTTGTAGATGATAAAATATTGTTAAACATAAGATGTTAAAGGACGCCTATTTTACTAACAAT
>NC_079413.1:18918645-18928645 GCF_026213295.1 Gadus chalcogrammus | reverse complement strand
AACAAAGGAGGGACAGCAGGAAATCAGAACCAATGAGAGCAAAGTGCTGGGCTGGAGGCGGAGGCAGTGAGATGGCGTGTCTCCCCCCCCTGGGGTTGAGTTGTGTGGGGGTCTTCTCCAGCGGCTGGCTGCCGCCGGGGAAGACCGGATCGCCGTGGTGGCGGGGCCGGGGGGCTGAGTGGCGGGTGTTATTGTCCAATGAGCTTGCTGACAAACGAGTCCAGCTGGTCGTCATCCTTGATGCCCACGAACTGGTCGATGACATCACCGCCGCGGATGGCGATCACCGTGGGAACGGCGGACACCTGGGGGGCGGGTCACATGTCAATCACACCTTGACGATCATTTTAAATCTTAGCCTGACAGACAGACCCACTAGCCAATAGTGCTGCACGATTAATCGAATCGCAATCAGCCTTTGCAATTGTATAATCGCAAAAGGCTGCAATTTAATAAAAATAAATACAAATCGATTTATTTCATTTAGTTGTACAATACGTTTGCGCAGCAGAAATGCTTTTATTTTTAAAAAGATATTTATTATTTATTTAATTTTGTAAAATATTGTTATGATAAAATTATCAGTCATCTGTGTGCATTTTCCTTGATAACCAAGCAAGTAGACTCATGACACCATTTGATTATATCGCAATGGCAATATCGTCCACAATAATCGCAATATGACTTTTTCACCAAAACGTGCAGCACTACTAGCCAATAGAGGAGTCTGGAACCTCTCGGTTAATCTCAGTTCCCAAGGGGCGTTGCTAATGGGTGGAGAAAAAGGCCTTCAGACCTTCAACCAATCAGAGCAACGAAATGTGTGAAGCATCAGTGGCAGCCGTCTCGTTTGTTTATAAAAAACAAGCGCTCCTCTTTAAGGTTATCATCCTATCAAACCCGCCCCCTATTAGATAAAGGGCTGTGATTGGCCGGACCCGGGCTAGGTCTGCGGGAGACCAGAGTAAATATAACCTGAGCTCTTCGATTCGTCTGGTTCCCCGTCTGGGTGAGAAGGTGAGGCATCCCATAATACTGGCTCTCTTACCCCGTACTCTATGGCCAGGTCTGTGTGGTCGTCGATGTCCACCTTCGCCATGGCAATGCGACCCTTCTGTTTGCCGACGGCTTTCTCCAAACGGGGCCCCAGGATCTTACAGGGGCCGCACCACCTGTCAATCATCACTCCGTTAGCCAATCACACACATCGGTTCGGCGCTGGAGGCGTTTTATGTCATCAAGTACTTTTAGGGAAATGTTCGGGAATGTTCTACACGGTCACCCACAGGAAGTACATCCCGTGGGTGACTGATCCACCCTAGCTGTTAGCGGTCACCTTAACACTGTTAGTTGTTAGCTTGGCCTAGCTGTAGCTTGGCCTAGCTGTTAGCTTGGCCTACAGGTAGCTAACTTAGTCTCTTTCAAAATGAGTTCCACTCTAAATGAAAACATGTGAAAGAATGAAAATGACCGTCCGACATAGCTTCAGGTGGGGGGTGACCTGGTTTGAACCGCCAATTATACAAGAGCCCGCGGTCATGTGGAACGCCTTTATTGTGGTTTTACCGCTTTGTTTTATTGTTTTACCAATACTAGTTTCCTGTCCAGGACCCTAGCAGCTGAGTGTTGGAATGCGCCCCAGCCTGGGAGGACATGAGAATAGGAGCTACGACTCATTCTGACTTGAGGGAGAGGGGGGAGGAAGGGAGGGGAGGAAGAGAGGGAGGGTGTGTGTTTGATGCATGATTTGAGACAATCACAAAAACTTAAGTATTCCTTTTTACCATATTAGGCTACACACTGTCCCCTCCTTAAAAAAAACTGATAACACCAGTAGGCTTCTCTGGATGCAAAATAAGGGCAATTATATTTTTTGGCATGTGTAGTAAGCAATGTGCAAACTAGAGGGAATTCACATTCTATGTCATCTCATAAGCACTATAAATCTCTCTAGATCTACTTATCTATCTCTATAGATCTATCTACCTATCTCTGTAGATCTACCTATTTCTATAGATCCATCTCTATAGATCTATGCTTATGTTGAGAGCCCGGTGTAACAACAGAAGCCTAGATCTATAGAGATAGATAGATGTATGCTTCTACTCACTGGGCGTGGAAGTCCACGAGGACGGGCAGCTGGCTGTTGATGACGCGCTCCGTGAAGTCGTCGTGGTCCTGCACGTTGAAGGACACCCAGCGGCGGGGGGCATGGTGGGGTGGGAGGGGCCCCGCCGCCCGGGGGGAGGAGCCTGTGAGGAGCAGTGGAGAGGAGGAGGGCAGGAAGGAGGTGGTGACGCTGTAGAGGGGCAGCGGGCGGAGCTCCCGGGTGGAGAGGGTCCAGGCCCGACGGAGGAGGAGCCGCTGAGCCATCTGGGGGGGGGGGGGGGGGGGGGCGGAAGTTGGTTCTCAATTGTGATGTACACATTAGGGGCTGGTGGTGAGGACTGGCTTCATCTTTAGACAGTTGGATTTGGTTTTGCCACACGCAAAAGACTCACTTATTCAGAGTTCACCTAGATTCTGCATAGCATCCCCCCCACATCCCTCTTACACAATGATTGTATGTTGTTCATCCTGGCACTTTAAAACAGTACTTAGCATCTTATCCTAGCTATCTTTGTTGTATACGGGGAGTGGGTTAACCTAGTGATAGTTAGTGTTAGGGTTAAATGTATAGTTAAATGTACTTACTGTACTTACTGCTTTGGATAAAAGCGTCTGCTAAAATCCTTGTTGTAAATGTAATGCCGTCACCCCCCTCCCCGACACCTTTTCCCTGTACCTCAAACCCCTTCTCTTCAAACTTGGACCTAGATTTTTTAACAAAACTCCTTCACTTTGACACAGAGCTGCTGCTCTGACGGTACTTTGACAGTGCAACATGTACGACCATTTAAACAAAAACGTCTACCAAATCAATACATGCCCCGAGACCGATCAAATACAACAGATGGAAGTGCAACCCAAGAAATAAAATACGATTAGCCGAGAAAACCTTCTGTGGCGGTCATCATCTATGAAGACGTCACCATGTCCTCAAACCGAGACAGTGGGAGGGACAGGGGACCGGGCAGCATCGGGGGGAGGGGGGCAACTCCGACTCCAGCTGGGGTAACCTTGCCTTGTTAATGGGCAAGGCAGGAGCATTAACTCAAATCACTGTTTTTAAAAGATTTTTCAATCATGAACCAATGATGCTTGAGTACCAAATACATTATTGTTTGGTTGTGAGGTTGCATAGGATTCTGCTCGTTTTAAAAATGTATCCATCTGGAATTTGGATACCAGTACAATTCCCCCAGTGAAACTGTTTGGAGAAGTGAAGCAAAGTCGATCTAGCTTTGTTTAAAGTTTAACTAATGGACAAAAGGTTTTCCCAAATCTGAAACATGATATTACAAAGACAAGTCATAATCCAGTCCTGGTTAGATGGGTCTAGGTATTGTAGTTTTCATTTGTGACCTGGACTCACATGGTCTACTTTGTAAGAAAATTAGCAAACATAAATCGAATGACTTTATTTTCCCAATTAAAGATCACTAATGGACATATACATCTCCCGCTGCCTAAGCAGAGCGGAGAGAATCACAAAGGACAGCTCACACCCTGGCTTTCACCTGTTCGACCTGATGCCCTCTGGCAGGCGCTATGGCTCCATCAGAACCAGGTCTTCACGGTTCAGAGACAGCTTCTTCCCAAAAGCTGTATCCACCCTGAACACACACATGCACTGACCCCCGACTGACTGACCCCCCCCCCTAACCTCCCACTGCTGTATTGTACTTTACTTTATTTTACCTTATTATTTATTTTACATTATTTACATTTCTATTTGGTATACTGTTGTTCTTGTTCTATTTATATATTTATTTATTTTCTCGAATGCACCAATTGGGAAAGCTTACTAAACATGTCGTTGTACTTGACTCGTGCAATGACAATAAAAGGCTTTCTATTCTATTCTATTCTAATTGGTCGCTTTGATGTTGAAGTATAATCATCGACCCCAGCATTGTTCCCCACGGTACCCGCCTGCCACCCAACAATGCCTCGGTCCTCTTCCAGATAGTTGAGGGCCTCATTTAGACTGTTGACATCCCCCAAGTACCAGTACCGTTCGACGGGTACATGTCCACACTGTAGACCTGTTGCTCAAAGGCACTCCAGCAGAGAGGACTCTGCCCCTATTCTCTTCTCGTAAAGTAAACAGTAAAACTCATGAAAAACATTTCCTCCTCCAGAAGTCTTGAGTGTTTAAACGCTTTCGGCTACGGACCAGCCTCCTACTGGGAACCAGTTGTTGCGCAACCCCACAGTACCGGGAACAGTGTTGCCAGATTGGAAGGGAAATCTGTCACAATCTGGTAAACGAACTGCCCCCGTGAATTGACGGATTAGGCGCCCAATCTGGCAACCCTGACTGGGACTTGAACAAGTCACCTCAGTGTGACTTTGTCCGCGGGTTCTAAGCTTCCTGCCTCCGCCGCGTTACGGTCACACAGTCTCAGAACCAGAGTGATAATAACAAGGGGATGGAGGAGAGAAGAACAGTGTAATATGACATTAATAGAGAAACCAAACCGCTCCGATATTTACCTCGCAGTTCGTCCCTGTTGTCTGGTGGACGAATGGATATGAGGCACTTCCGCTTTACTTAATTAAAGGGGCCGCGTCGTGTTTTAACGGTGAGCTCGTTAGCGCCCTTCCCCCCGTGGCCATACCGAGTATTGCACCACGGGAGCCCGTTAGCACCTCTATGGTTAGCACGCTCCCCCACGGTGGCCATACCAAGTATAAAACCACATCTTCATAAAGGACATGTGGGAAATTCAAATGAGGCTTTTCTACACTGAAATGACATCAGAACGTAAAGAGACGCAGTGGATAGTGGATAGTCGATAGTGTTTAAGTGTGGTCGATAGGGTTTACATGTTTAAATGTGGTCGATAGTGTTTATATATGGTCGATAGGGTTTACATGTGGTCGATAGGGTTTACATGTGGTCCATAGTGTTTAAATGTGGGCTATAGTGTTTAAATGTGGGCGATAGTGTTTATATGTGGTCGATAGGGTTTACGTGTGGTCCATAGTGTTTAAATGTGGGTGATAGTGTTTAAATGTGGGCGATAGTGTTTACATGTGGTCGATAGGGTTTACATGTGGTCCATAGTGTTTAAATATGGTCGATAGTGTTTAAATGTGGTCGATAGTGTTTACATGTGGTCGATATTGTTTAAATGTGATCGATAGTGTTTAAATATGGTCGATAGTGTTTAAATGTTCTTTTCTCTCACTCTCCACCTCATCCCTAACTCTCCACCTCAAGCTGGTGTGTAGTGAGCGTTCTGGCGCCGATTGGCTGCCGTGCATCACCCAAGTGGGTGCTACATATTGGTGGTGGTTAGTGAGGTCCCCCCTTCACTTTAGGCGTCTTTGAGTGTTATTAATTATTATTATTCTTCATGTTTAACCTCTGTTTTCCTTTCATTCCTAGTCTGTTTTACATAGTTTTGAATGATGACTATATGCTCTGTAAGGTGACCTTGGGTGTCTTGAAAGGCGCCTCTAAATTAAATGTATTATTATTATTATATCTTTCTAGGCCTGGGCAGAGCTATAGAGAGAGAGAGTTGCGACACTTCCATTGGACTCCGTTGTAGCGCCTACTTCCGGGGTATGGAGCCTCGAATAGTTCCAAACAACCATTTTACGGCGTAGGAGACCGTTCATTTCCATTGCTGGCCGCCGAGTAACTTCTGAAGTAAATTGATTAAATAGCTACCTCTTTTGAATTGTCAACTGTCTATATTGTATCAGAGGCCCTTTATGATGCATATACTGATCTTTATTTGTAAATGCACAGCGTAATTATATATATATTTATCTTGGTAGACGACCGATTGCCTGCTAGTTTGTTAGCTCGACTTCACCATCTGTGAAGGTATCTCCAGGGGTAAATTGATTAAATAGCTACCTCTTTTGAATTGTCAACTGTCTATATTGTATCAGGACCTTTATGATGCATATTTTGATATTTATTTGTATATGCACAGCGTATTTAAATATATTTTTATCTTGGTAGACGACCGTTTGCCTGTTTGTTTGTTAGCTCGACTGCACCATGTGATGGTATCTATACCAACAATTACAAAGTTCAGTACTAGTGAATCTAACTTTTATTTAGTTAGTTATTTATGTTGGATTACTAGGATAATTTAGGTTGATTTAAGGACGGGTTTTATGATGCGATAGCTAGTAGAAATAACAGTGTTTGTTTAATTATATCCTGGAAAGGGTGATGTTCAGCACATGAAGCCCTACAGATGCCACCGATTCAACAATGCTGATTATGATGGGCGGTCAATTTAACCTGTATGGCTTTTTCGTTTTAACTTCTTGTTGACTGAATTGTTTCTCTTTCTTAGTGCCAAATTGATTCTCTTTCTTAGTGCCAAATTGATTCTTTTTTGTTTTGCAATAGCCCTCTCTGCTCTCCTTCTCATTAATTTTTCCTTTTCTAGTTGACTTATTAGGTCCTCCACAGTCGCCCCATCAGTCCCTGGCAGTCTGGTCCCTGGAGCAGCTGGCCCTGGCAAAAGTTATTCCTTCACTGTTGACCCCTGACTGAATGGCCCTCGGCACACAAATCCCTGGATCACCCGCCACTGGATCACCCGCCACTGGATCACCTGCCCCTGAATCACCTGCCCCTGGCAATGTGGCCTCTTGATTGCTCTCTCTGTCTCCTGTGATGTCCTTTTCAACGCTCTTGAAATCCACCTAAATTTCTCCCTCAATCTCTGTAACAATTACAAGTTAATGTTGCTGTTATATGTATTTTGCCTTTGCATTTGCAACTACTGTCATCTCCAATGTAAGAAAATGAATTAAAGCAAAACATTTCTGTAATGTGAATTAAATCTTCTGCCACAATCAGAAACCAATACAATTTATAAATGGATCTACCGGCAATTGTTAATTGGGTAGAAATGTGTTGATTATCTACATTGTGTGCAAATCCTCAGAGAATCCCTGCCTTCTGGTTGTTTTTTAAACTGAATGTACAAATATGAATTATGTAATCTCATTAGGAGTGTAGTCTATCTTTGAATTACATGAAATGGGGAATATTGTTAGCTGCATGGATCATACCGAAGTTTAATTTGGCGCAATATGTGTGGTCCGTTGCACTTGGTTCCGGAGGCACCCTCACAGAAGGGGGGTTCCTCCTCTTCGGTTTAGGGCGATGGATGAAAACTGTTGGGCCTGCATCGGGCCTCAACTTCAACATCCTATCTACTTTTGTGGCTTTGAATTGGTCATTTTCAAAGTGTACCTGTAGGTAGGCTTGTAAGATCAGTTTCCATTGCACTTCAAATATCATTGGAAAGTCATAATTCTCTACACTTAGAATTATTATGCCCTTTGAAATGCTAGCAAGTGATCTGAACATTACGTTACATCGTTTTTGACTGTTGCTGACTGTCAATAAGTTTTGAGGGCTGACCATTGCCATCCATTTCTCCCTGCGCTCTTGGTCCTTGGGGATGCCGTGATAACCCTTCTCGGACCGATTGGAGCATCCAAATGCTGCACAGCCAACCATGGTATGACCATTGATCTATAAAATGTTAGTTGTAACCAATGAACCATGACACCATTGAAGATCACAGAGCGGGTAACAACTGTTCCTCAACCACTTATGCCCCGACTTTTGAGAATAGGTTAGAGGTCAGAGTTCATGACCAAACGAGGATCCTCCCTCCTAAACCCATTTTGAATTTGCTCAGGGCTATTCTAAGTATTGTAATGGCATAAAGTATAGTATATTTGCAACGTTATGTGTTAATGGTTTGCCCTAAGTATATAGTGTTCCCTGCTGTGTCCATTGTTGAATCTGTTCACACAATCGCAATCACTTGTTCTTGTCACACTAATTGTTTAATAAAAAAAAATACAATTTCATTCATCCAAGCGTAATGAGTTGTTATTCTTTAATATATTTGATACTTTGTGTGGCTTATATCTTTAAATGATCATGGTAGAACATCTTGAATACTTTGATTTCAACACAGATGTAAGGTAAAAGTTAAGGTTAGGCCAGTATGCTAACACGAACGTGAAGCTTTCCCTCCAAAACTTAAAAACGTATCTAAGTAATAGTACTTATAGATAGCTTTCAGTTGCCCCCCTACCGCTCTACATGTAAAACTGACATTTACAAATATGCAATAATGCAATAACAGTCAGACAAATACTTGTATGTGATTTTTTCATTCATATTTACCATTTAATATTGAAATCTCTGCTGTCGTCCCATAGAATAACATTGAAAGCGCGGCGTGTTTGGAACTATTGAGGCTTACATGAACCACGTGACAACCACGTGACCACCCTGTCGGCGAGATCATAATAATAATAATAATACATTTAATTTAGAGGCGCCTTTCAAAACACCCAAGGTCACCTTACAGAGCATATAGTCATCATACATATTAAAAAAAAAAAAAAAGACATTGTGGAAAAAATAAATAAATAAATAAATAAACAAGCAATAAGAAATAAATAAATAGCGTGTCGCAACTCTCTCTCTCTATAGCTCTGGGCCTGGGGTAGGCGTAAATTAAGTATTCAAGTCTTCAAGCGAATATTCTGTCCATCTTTAATTAATTGAGAAACTCTTCCCTCAAACTCGCCCCTTCCACTTCCTTCTAGGGAGAGGGGCCTTGCCGGACGACGGCCGATCAGGGGGGAGACCACAGTCTGATCCATCTTATTTCCTGAGTTCCTGATAATTGTCTTGTTATGGTGTAAACACACTCGACGAAGCTATTAATACATATTAACACCAAAATAATGAAAACCAGCGTAAGATATATGTTTCTCAGTCTTGCACATTATAGCTTACAAATATGTTTGCAAGATCATCAAATATTGTCAGACATTTTATCTGATCGGTTTCTGTACATCATTACATCACATAAACCTCAACATCTCATACATTTGAGTGATGCTACCAAGTATTCAAATGACTTAGTTAAATTAATTACGCTCTGATGCGTGGGTGTCATTTCCCAAGGCGGCCAGCAGAGGGCGCTGTTGGAGACCCGCGCGGCGTTGTTTATCCGTCCGCGGTGGTTGGGCAGCGAACAGAGCGCCTCTCTGTATCCGCGCTGAGGTGAGATCTGCGTGTCGGACTCGGAACACACGCACCTCAGTCCTGAGACCCTCTGCCCCCCATACCCCCCTCCTCCCCCCAACCTGCGGGTGTTTACCCTCAAACGGTAGCCCAAAACTGTTTGTGAGCAAGGCACTTTTTTAAATGTAACTCTCCCATCCCCCCGCCCCCCTCACCCCTCCTCCCCCAAACCTGTTCCCGCCAAATAAACATTGCACCGGAAATTGCAAGGATATCTGGGATTTTTGAGGGGTCCCTGTGGACAGGGGGGGGGGGGGGGGGGGGGAATGGGAACAAGAGTCTCTCTATGGTGACACCTCGGAGGGGGAGGGGGGCAGGGAGGGAGGGAGGAGGGGGGGAGGGAGGAGGTGGTTGATAGGTTGGAGCAACGTCCACGGAGAGCGAGAGAGAGAGAAAGCGAGAGAGAGAGAGAGAGAGAGGGAGAGAGAGAGAGAGAGAGAGAGAGAGAGAGAGAGAGAGAGAGAGAGAGAGAGAGAGAGAGAGAGAGAGAGAGACAGAGAGAGAGAGCCAGAAAGAGAGAGGGGGAGGGCAGATCAAGCTACCAGCAGGTACAGTTGACCTAGTTGACCTTTGACCTGCTTCCCCCCCCCCCCCCCCCACCGCTATCAGAGAGGACATTTGAGATGTATCCCATCGGGGGGTGTTTGGACCGGGTCTAGGATTGTGTAGCTCTAGCATTGTGTGCGTTTTGTTTAAGACCCGGGTAACGCATAATTTAACGTTAAACTACCTCCACGTATATGAAGTTCATGTGCTGCATGTGTTGTGAATTTTTTTTTGATTGTCTTTTTTAAAGTG
>NC_079413.1:18883645-18913645 GCF_026213295.1 Gadus chalcogrammus | reverse complement strand
GAGAGAGAGGGGGGAGAAGAGAGGGAGAGAGGGAGAGAGAGAGAGAGAGAGAGAGAGAGAGAGAGAGAGAGAGAGCCTTTAGCATCAACATGATTCTTCACACTACATGTGTAAAGTGTATCCAGCTCTATAATGCTGATATATACCCTTAATCTGTCTGCCTCTTGTATCTTAAACAGCTCGGGAGGAAATTCCTGTCTGTTTTCCATGGCGGTGAGATGTTAGCCCAGCTGAGTATATTTATATTCCTGCTCACAAAGCAGAGGCCGGACAGAGAGGTATGCATGTGAAAACGACTTTAAAGCATCAATAATATTATTTTCGCTCGAACATAAATAAATAAACAGCCAAAGCCAGGTTCTCTTGGAATGTACTAGCCCTAATTCAGAATTTTTATGAATGACTGCATTCATCGACGACCACGCCCCCAAACCTCAGTTCGAGCGTTTGTGAGCTCCAAGCCCCGCCTCCCCCCCCCGCTGCCCTTTATGGAATACCTGGGCCACGGGCCGACGCTCTGATTGGACGAGCTCAGTCTCAGGTGGGCGGGGCTGTGGCCAGAAGCACACCGAGAAATATAAAAACAGCCTACGACTATAATCGATGAAATATCATAAGTGATGTAGTCAAGGCCAGTACCCTTAATGAGTTCGTGCTAAAACGGAGTTTGGATTATCCGATTGGACAACAGCCTTTGTATTTTTGTGAGGTCAATGGTGGTCGAGGATCTAATTTTTCTGTGAATTTTCAAAATTCATTTCTAAGTAACATCTTGGCCCCCCGCGACGACATGGGGACCCTACTACTGCTGGCCGCTCTGCAGATGATGACGGTCGGACTGGTGAGTGGGGGTCTCTCTTTGATATGCCGTGTTATTATGTCTCGCGCTCGTGTCAACACGGAGGAATGAGTCTCACGTGGCGCCACGGATCGGTCTCGCGCAAATCAGATCGGTCTGCGCGAGACCGATCTGCGTTCAGTCTCATCTCTGAGTGAGAAGACCTTATCCTACTAAATAAAATGATATATTTTTCGAGTCCCACTCAAGTTATCCTCTACTTGTAATGCTCTCGATTAAGTAAGACTTATTTGTATACTTTGGTAGGCTACAAATCCTTATCATCCCTGATTATTATATTAGTCTACAGATAGACTACTGTCTGACCATTACTGCTCCTACCCCCTCCTCCTGTCTCCCACCTGTCAGAACGGTCGTTAAGTTGCTGTTATAGACTCCACTTTTACAGCCTTTGACTTTTACTCAGAGATCATAAAGTGAACCGCGTTCACAACCGGAAATAGAACCGGGAACTTCCACGGCGCGGGAATTATCCAACCCGGCCGTGGGTAGTGACAAACGTACACGTTATTCTTTTATAACGGACCTCCAGGTGATGTGAAGTGGATCTGGCGGAGGTTAGAGCGCGTGCGTGTGTGTGTGTGTGTGTGTGTGTGCGTGTTTGCGTGTGCGTGTGTGTGTGTGTGCGCTTCGGTCTACATTCGCTGAATACCTCGCTCTGTCCGGGGCGCCAATGGGAGTTCTGTCAACCCGTGCAGCCTTCCGGTTGGCATGCGCGAGGCGCGCGGGGATGAAAGAGCTTCCTTGCCCTTGCGCTCACGGCCACACACACACACACACACGCACGCACGCACACGTGTCACACACACACACACACACACACACACACACACACACACACACACACACACACACACACACACACACACAGACACACAGACACACAGACACACAGACACACAGACACACAGACAGAGAGAGAGAGAGAGAGAGAGAGATGAGAATGCTGCTTCCGCAGCCTGCTGTGAATAAATCCACTGAACGCTGTAGAATCGAGAAAACGTTGGGACCGTTGATGACTTTGGTCCAGAATTGGTCAGATCTGTAAATATGGAGTCAATGGTCAAACCTTTCAGAGGGAGAGGAGTTGATGTCACAGACAGATTTCCCAAATGTAAAGTATGAAGTAGAATTCTTTTTATAGACTTTCTTCTATTATAAAAAGGAGAGGTAGTGTTTCCCTTTTAGGTTTCGGTCGGCTCTCAGTTTAGGAATTAGATCAGAGATTGTAAGCATGAGTCTAGAGATGTTGAAGATTAAATATTATGCAAGAGATGCTGATGTTTTATGAGATAAGGTCTGGTTGTTTCAGGGATGAGGTTTATGACGTTAGGTGACTCATATTTTCCGTAAGAGTTTGTTTTGTTTACCACCAGTAAAGGATCCGTGAGAAACAATAAATCATGAAAACAGTTTATATAATCACACACCCAAACACCACAACCAATCAGGAGTCTGACTCCAGAGGTGTACTATAGGGTAAGGGTTTAGTGGACTGTGGTTCGGTAATCACCTCTCGAAACTTTATCTTAAGCCACGGTCACACCAACCTGTCACAGCGTTTACTCTGCCTCGCCTTGATGGAGTCGAGAGGATTTCAATGCATTTTCCTACGTAAACAACATGTCATCACATGATGTAACAACAACACGCATCACATGATGTAACTACAACACCCATCACATGATGAAACGCCACCATGCCTACAGACCTGACCACTGGAAACCAGGACCTTTGGTCGTAAATGTTAAATGGACTGCTTTTAAAACATGCTTTTCTTACCTAGCAGCCACTCAAAGCGCCTTACAATATAACCTTAGATTCACCCATTCATGCACACAATCACACACCTACGGCGGAGTCAGCCCTTCAAGGCGACAGCCAGCTCGTCAGGGGCAGTCAGGGTGAGGCGTCTTGCTCAGGGACACCTCGACTAGGGGGATCGAACTAGCAACCTTCCGGTGACCAACCAACCCGCTATACCTCCTGAGCCGCATGGCGCTCCTGTCGTGGGAGGCTGCGGTGACGGACTGGTTGGACCGGGGCTGAGTCGTACACCGCTTACCACCCCCTGCAGGTGGAGGCTGCCGGCTGCCCCGCGGTGTGCGAGTGCCCGGTGGGCCCGCCCCCCTGCCCCCTGGGGGTCAGCCTGGTGGCGGACGGCTGCGGCTGCTGTAAGGTGTGCGCTGGGCAGCTGAACCAGGACTGCCACGAGGGCCGACCCTGCGACCACCACAAGGGCCTGGACTGTAACTACGGCAACGACGTGGCCAGCCCCCACGGCATCTGCAGAGGTAGGTACCCCGCGGGGGGGCGGGCGGGGGGGTGGGGTTCGGCGGAGTAGGGGCTTCTACTGGAGAGGTGACTACACACAGAGTGGGGGCGGGGGGGGACAGGGCTCGGATGAGGAGATCAGGACTGAAGGAGGGGTTTGATGTCGGTTCATGTTTTTTCCGTCCTTCACTAAAGTTTTAGACGATGGATGGAATGACTTTCAAGAAGGTGAACTTTAATGTAATTAAAAAGAGTAAATGTCCAGATGGAGGTTGGGGGTGTAGGTTGCTTGTGGCCGGGGTCTGGGCAGGTGGAGGTGAGGCTAATTGGGGGAGGAGGAGGTGGGGTTGATGCTGGAGTGTTTGAGCTGGAGGAGGATTAGGAGGAAGGGGTGGGGGGGGGGGGGGTCAAGCCAAGGTGTGTGGGGGAGAAGGAGGCGAGATGGGTCAGGGTGTGTGTGTGTGTGTGTGTGTGTGTGTGGGTTGTGGGGGAACCTTTTGATAGAGGCTGAGGTCTGATTCCCAGTCACTGATCGGCAGCCAGGCGCTCATCAGAGGAGCTCAGTATGGAGAGGAGACACCACACACACACACACACACACACACACACACACACACACACACACACACACACACACACACACACACACACACACACACACACACACACACACACACACACACACACACACACACACACACACACACAGAGAGGAGCTCAATGTGGAGAGGAGAAACTACACACACAACTACTTAAACATTTACAGACAAACACACACAACTACAAACACATTTACAGACACACACTCAAGCATACAAATAACACAAATACAAAATACACACATGTGGAAATATGTAGCCACATCCACACACGCTGAACACACCTACACACTGAAACGCTACACATACAAATTATCCAAACATACGCACACACACAGTGGTATTTTTATGTGGGTGTTTACGTGTGTGTATGTTGGGGGGTGTATAAAGGGGGTATTGGGGGGGCTGTGGGGGGGGTCTGCTGGGGGAGGACATTGTAAACAAATCCACATTCCTGCTGCTCTAAGAATAGAGCGCTCCTTCATTAGAGCCAAGATGGCCACCGTCCCACCCCCCCTGTGCTGTCATCCCCCTCTCCTTCCCCCCGCTCTCTCCCTCCCCCCCTCCCCTCAGTCCATCTTCTCTTCTCTCTCCAGCCCAAATGTTTTCCAATACCTCCGCGTTCCAGACTTCCTGAGTCAATGTTTTCGAATCAAAGTTATGAACACAAATATTATATCACACAGTTTTTGGCGAGTGTTTTTTCTTTGCGGCCTGCTGCATTTCAGTTGCTACACTCGGGTTGTTATTGTTTATTTTATGACTCACTTTTAAATTGAGCAGAAGATGAGTGGAACAATAAAAGTTAACAATAAATTGGAGTAGCTCCACAAAACAAACACTCCACAGTCGAGGTTACAAAAGAACAACCAGAGGTCGCGTCAGGAGCTGTATGAGGGCTCACATTTCAAACCGCCATCTTCTTACATCTCCCCCATTGTTAAAGGTCCCATGATCACACTCACACCTGGTGGCATGTCATGGGACCTTTAAAGCTCTTCTATTTGTCGGCTGAACCAAGACTCTAGAATAACAAAAACTGTCTTCTCTGTGCTTTCATTATCATAATTATATAATTTTGGTCCAGAAATACCAAGATGGCCGCTTGAAACATGCTTTTGTAACATCAGATCACATGATCAAAAAACATCAGGCTAGCATTCATATAGAAGCTAACAGCTAGGTGATGAAGGGAATGTGATGAAGGGCATCACCCACGGGTCACCTGACCTAAACTAAGCCCCTCCCCTCACTCTTCCCCTCAAATCACAGCAAAGGCGGAGGGTCGCGCCTGCGAGTACGACGGCCGCATGTACCAGAACGGTGAGGACTTCCGGGCGGGCTGCAAGCACCAGTGCACCTGCATCGACGGCGCCATGGGCTGCATCCCGCTCTGCCCCGCCCACCTGCCGCTGGCCACGCCCTCCTGCCCCGCCCCGCGCCTGGTCAAGGTCCCGGGGCAGTGCTGCCACCGCCTGGACTGCAGCGAGACCGCCATCGCCGCGGCGACACCCGCCCGCCGCTGGCCGGCCCCGCCACCGGCCTACTCCCCGCTGTTCCCCTTCCTGCCCTACAAGCCGTACCCCTACCCGGACCACCCCTACGTCAAGACCAAGGCGTACCCCAAGCCCCACCCATACCCCCACAAGCCCCGCAAGGACAGGAAGCAGTGGCGGGAGGAGGAGGGGCGGGGCAACGCGCTGCTGGACCCCGGCAGGAAGTGGGAGAAACCACAGCGACTCAAGCACCTGGCCAGTAAGAGGGGGTCGAGGGCGGGGCATGTGGGGGGGGGATCCCCGCCGCCGCCGACGTCATGACGGCGGCGTCTGCTTCCTCTGCGTAGTTCAGGCGTCATGTTTGTGCGGTCGACCTGTTGCCACGCCGACACACAAACACAGCAGTGTGCGACCGGCCGTTCGCCCGCCCTTTGTGTGTCTGTGTATATATTTATATACAACTGTGTGTGTGTGTGTGTGTGTGTGTGTGTGTGTGTGTGTGTGTGTGTGTGTGTGTGTGTGTGTGTGTGTGTGTGTGTGTGTGTGTGTGTGTGTGTGTGTGTGTGTGTGTGTGTGTGTGTGTGCGCTTACACACACACACACACACCCTTGTCACCCTGCTCCCCCCATGGTAATCCCCTCTCTGTGCGTCAGTGTGGCTCTGCGGCTGAATGAAGCCAGTGTGCTGAGCACTCCCTCACTCCCTCTCGCTCCTGCTGGCTCCAGCTCGCCCGACCCACTCCTCTGGACGCTGCAGCGCGACTTCACCTCAAACCCCCCGCTAAGAGATTCACCTGTGAGACCTCTGGGTCCGTTTTGACGGTCTGCTTTGAATGCTCTCTAACAAGTCGTATCACCCTGTCCTCTCTTTCTCTCTCCATCTCTCCGTCGCTGTCTCTTCGTTATTCCACATATGGGTGAAATGTGTCTCAGGAGGTAAAGCTTGTTGGCTGGTCACCGGAAGGTTGCTAGTTCAATCCCCGTCTCCTCCTATCTGTGTCGAGGTGTCCCTGAGCAAGACTCGCATGGCTTACTCCGCCGGGGGTGTGTTAATGTGTTCATGAATGTATGAATATGAGGCAGTATTGTAAAGGGCTTTGAGTGGCCACTGTTTAGAAAAGCGCTGTATAAATGCAGTCCATTTACTCACTCTCTCTCTCTCTCTCTCTCTCTCTCTCTCTCCCTCTCTCCCTCTCTCCAGCATGGAGGCAGGCGGGCGACCAGTGTGTGGTCCAGACCACTTCCTGGTCCCAGTGCTCTCGGAGCTGTGGAGTGGGCGTGTCCTCCCGGGTGACCAACGACAACGCTAAGTGTAAACTGGTGAAGGAGACGCGGCTGTGCAACGTGCGTCCCTGCAGCTCCATGTCCCTCCCGGTCAAGGTAATCAATACATGTGGTCAGTCTTACTAATGAGAGAGAGAGAGAGAGGAGAGAGATGAGAGAGAGAAGAGAGAGAGAGAGAGAGAGAGAGAGAGAGAGAGGCTAGAGGGTGATAGAGAGACGTTGATATTAATAACACCAGCGTTTATTAAATGCCTTGCTCCAGGGCCAGGTCTCGGTCAGCTCTTTCTATTCAGGTCCGTTGCTGTGTGCGCAGGCAGCCAGGGCCTTGTTTAACCACCGCGGGGTTGCATCAACCCACCGCCACACTCATTTACACTGAGGGGAGAATAGCCAGACAACAGTCTGAAGAGAATTTCAAAAATATATTGCATGTGCATTCAAATCCTAACTCGTATTTTTGTAGTTACGCCATCAAGTCAAGAGAAGCCGGCCTAGCATTCTATCCAGTGGTAACACAGTTGGGACTCATATTATTGAATATCAGTTACTTACTAGCAAGATGCTATTGCTATTGGTTCTTCATGGAGAGGGCTAACTCATGCTAAAGGACATTGGAAAGAACAGGTACTGTGAACCATGAACCAGGAACAGATGCTTCAGTGATGCCAGAATTTATGCCACTGGTTTAATCACCAGAACAGTACGGGGCTTACACATCCAAGATGAAATGAATAACAAACATTTGGGAACTAACTAATCTATAAACTAAATGGATTGCTATATTATGTCTGAATCTAACAGTCGAAAAAGTAAACCCAGGGCTACGAATCTGAAACCAGCCGGTGTTGTGGTCCTGTTGAACCAGTGAGCAGCGAGCTGCTAATGGGGGTCTTGATGGGTGGCGTGTAAACAGCCCTCAGAGCGCCCCTCTCTCGCCCACGCGGTGTCTCTCTCTCCTCTCAGCGCGACTCCCTCGCCCCCGTTCAGCCCGGAACGCCGCTAATGGCGGCCCGCCGCTCTGCTCTGTCCCCCTAAAGCCCCCGCTGCCGGGGGTGTTAGCGTGGCCTCGTCGACCCCCTGATTGTGGTTCGTTGGAGGGCTGGTTCCACCGGCACTTATCTGACGGACCGCCCGGCACACAGCTGCTGCTCTCTCTCTGTGAACCTCTCAGTCGCTCTCTCTCTGTGCAGCCCTCTAAATCTCTGTGTGAATCTCCATCTCTCAGTCTAATAAAGACCCCTTTACTCTTGAGCACGAGCTGATGTTTATGAAAACATCAGAATTTCAGTATTCCATGTATTCCAATTTTTTTTTATTGGCAAAAATTGTTTTTAGGATGAGTTAGTGAGCTGACACTTTGTGAACTTTTGTTGACCATTATTGACCCTGTTTTCTCCCCCCCTTGTCTCCCATTCTCTCCATCACTCTCTCTTTCTCTCCCTCCCTCTCCCCCCCCCCTCTCCCCTCAACAGAAGGGCAGGAAGTGCTCGCGTACCCACAAGGCGCCGGAGCCCCACCGCCTGTCCTACGCAGGCTGCCGCACCGCGCGCCTCTACCGGCCCAACTACTGCGGCGTGTGCCGCGACGGGCGCTGCTGCTCGCCGCGCCGCACGCGCACCGCCACCGTCACCTTCGCCTGCGCCGACGGCGAGCGCTTCGACCGCGCCGTCATGTTCATCCAGTCCTGCAAGTGCAGCGACGAGTGCAACCACCTGAACGAGGCGGCCATGACGCCCCAGCGGTGGCTCTACGGAGACACGCACAAGTTCCTCGATTAGCCGCCGGCGAGCGTGATGGATTGGACCCTCCTTTCACCCCCGTCCGCCCGCCCGCCCAGCCCCCCAACATTCCCACCAAGCACCCCCCCCCCCCCCCCCCCCCCCCCCCACCAAGGCGGGACCGCCAGAACAACCAAGAGAGTAAAGGGCTGATTATGGTTCCACGTCGACGCAACGCAATGACTCGACGCAGTTGTGAACCTGTTTTGGTTCTGTCAGGTTTTGGTGAGCAGACCGATCACAGCCCTTGCTGCAATATTTGGGAGGCGCACATCAGGCCCTTGCGGTGGCCGTACAGAGGGTCCGCAAGGCCGTACTGGGTCCGTCACCCCCCTTGAGTTGCGTTGACGTGGAACCATAATCAGCTCTTGACTAGTTTACCCCTAGTGTATCTGAGTAGGAGCCAGCAAGGTGCAGACAGACAGAGAGGGGGGGGGGGGGGGGAGAGAGCTAGACTGAGGAGATCTGCTTCTGTGATTCTGTTAGGACCGCCGGTGGTGAACGGCCATCGGGGTATTTAGAACAAAACACCACGTGGATCCGTCCAGAGAAACTCTCTTTGTTGTTTATTTTCCTTGGACATATTCTTAAGATGAAGATAGCGTAAAGACGTTCTTTAGATACTTTATAAACGTACCGTACAAGGTTGAGCGTGTTTTAGATGTTGTGTTTCCTTGAGGACCGCGTCCGACATGCAAATTAAAAGCTGATTTGATTGGATTCAGGGAAGATCAGGCATGAGAGAAAACGCCATTACAGACTCTTGGAGTGGACTCGACAGAACCGGGACGGGATGGCGACGGTGTTCTGTCTGGAGGGATGCTTGTATCTCTATTTATTTCCTGGTATTTATTATTGAGGAAGACATCGCTAGCGAGACTGACATGCTAACACGACGGACATGCAAACAAAATGGCTGACGCCGGAGAAGGGGCGTCAAGACAAGTCGCTGAAAGACTTCCTCTTTAAAGGTCAAATTGTTGCTGAAATAACAATCGAAACTAATGAAAAATGTAATTGATTATTTAGTTTCTCTCATGGCTTCACTAAAACATCCATTAACAATACAATTTGCCCGAAAATCTCTTAATTGGACCGAGAGCTAAGCTCGTTAGCAGATTGGGTAGGCTTAATTAACGGAAAACATTTAGACTAATCTGTTGATATCGGACGTTTTAGTAAAGCTGGCAGAAACACGATGGTTTGATTCCCCAGAGCGTAGTTGTCGGGATCCATCAGTTGTCTAAAATAAAGTCTGACATTTGTCTGGAAACAAACAGGCTGTGGGTTTGGCTGGAGAACTGGGACCCACTCTGAGAAAATTACAATCCCGACCCTGAAGTGGAAAAATGCCTTGTTTGTTACAGAAATAAAAACCCGACATCTGTGTGTGCTCTGAAGGAAACGTATAATTTGTAATTTTGGGCGGCGGAATCATTTTGGTTTTGCAATCTGGTCTGTAATCGAGCGGCCAATGATTCAAGATAGAGCCGTGAAACTGAACTCAGTGTTTGCTGGTTTATTCCCAGTATATCTGAACACGTCTAAAGGACTTAACGACACCAATTCTGGCTGTTGGCCCTAATGGGCCCTTTGGTTGTTTATCATTCCCTTTATGAATACCGTTGTACATTCTGTTCTGTACATTATGTCAGATCATAATTTAAGGCCAGCTTAAGGTCCCTTAGGTCGGATTAAAGCCATGCACCTTAGAACAGGGTTTAAAGATGACCTACTGGTCTTATCGCTTACAAGCGCTAGTGTCGATAGTCTACTTTGCAGTTTTCTACAAGTGATTTATGATTTGAAATGCCATTTTTGCCGCTAGAAATGTTTTATTTCCTTTCTGCCAAAAATATGTTAATGCATTTCTATATGAAAGTATACACATTTCTACACTAGGCCTGTCAGTACTGTTTGATAGTCATGAGACTTTATATCAAGGTGTTTAGCTCCATCCCCTCTTTGGATGCTGTGGTTTCAGGATAATGTGTTACGAGTCTCCATGGAGCAGCTATGTACAGATGCATTTGTCTTTTTGCTGTATAGCACACGTGCCAATCTTCTAATACAACCATGCGTGTATAGCTAGCACTGAGCAAGAAAAGTCCATATAGGTTGTATTGAAATCACTGTCAACCAAAACAAGTTACAGCCATTAGCCTACAAGAGGCTGAGAATCACGTTACTGTCATGATGCAAGTTTTCTTAATATGGAAAGGCATCACTGCTTCAAGTAAGTATGGTTCAGCTCAAAATGATGATTGCACACTTAAATATCAAGATACCCTGACTGGAATAAATATTGGTTTTCAATCTGCCATGTTGCATTCATTTGATAAGGTTTGATATTCCCCTCAAGGATAATATAAAAGCACACCGGCGCCGAGGCGGCGCTTCAAAAATAAGTATTGCGGACGTACTAGCCCACTCGGCGCGCACCGCCCAACTAGGCTTCACACCACTGTTCTATTCCCTAGCTTCCCCGCCCCTGAAAAAGCGCTTGGTACATCCCAGCTTGATACTGTACATATGGAGATTGTTGATGCACTACATGAATAATTCAACAATGCAAAAATAATGAGCAATGAAAGTTAAGTGTGTAAAGTGACAAAACCGTAAACAAAGTGCCTGACAGTAGATAAAGTAACTGAATTACTGTGGCACATCATTGTAAGCACAGAGGATCATGGGCATAGTCATAAATCAACTGGTAAAATGTTATGGTAGCCTATGCCGACCGAGTTTGTTGATCTGCTTCTTTCAAAACATATTACAACGGTGCTGCAGCGCACCGCTTCCTAAGGGGCGGCTTTTGAACGTGAAATATCAAATCGTGAGTGAAATCACGTCTTAAATTGACATTGAAGCCAAAACTAACAGCAGATGTTGCTCTAGGCTATACCTTCATCAGCTGAACCGTTTCATTCGAAGAAGACAAATACTTCCAAGGACAACATTTTAATTACAAATTATTCCTTTAAACAAAAACCTAGATTTGAGTGTCAACAGCAAACAAAACCAAATTCTAATCTACGTGTAGCCAGCGGCGCCCTTTAATCCACCTCTGAGGATGGGGTACGTCTAAACATGCTATAATATTCTGACAAGTCCTACAAAAACAACAGTGATATAAAGATGAGATTTGACGGAAACTGATTTTATAAAAAGCTTTAATTTCAATAACCAAAAATCAAATAGTAAAAATAAAATAGTCAACCCCCTTCCCCCCTAAAACATGTTGAAGCAGAATAGTGAGCGAACTTTGAGCAGAACATTAAAACAAAAGATGTTGATTTTCTTTTAATCTCCCAACACCGAAAGAGATCCACATTGAAGACACTTCGCCGCGTTGGAGCGTTTATCTGGACTGCTCGACTGAGGAGACAAAAAGACACGCGTTAGAGAAGGCCTTTAAAGACCAATGCACCCATCCCCCCACGCTGGGCATTCTGAACGGGTTGGGCGGGCACACACACAACCGCTCAAACGGGACTCTACATGTTAGTTGATCAAATGTAATCCTGGTTTAATCCATGTTTCACCCATGCCAACATGTTTTCTAAAGTACCCTGGCTTAGGCAAACCGCCAGCGATCCTTTTGATGCACTCAGTAGTTGATCTGGAAAGAGTGACCTTTGACCCTAGGCGTGTCCGGCATTTCATTCCTCCCCGATGCGTCACCAGGGAATCCATGACAGGGTCAAGCCTACAATGCCATGTGTCAAATACGAACTCTACATACTGGGAACTTCTTACCCTGGTGGGCCAATGATCGTTACCGAACGACCCTGATTTATTATCAATTTAATTATATATCCTGCGTCGAAACTTAACAAAAAACCCATAACTTAAGCTTTATTCATACGATTTCAGAGATCAGTTTAATTGAGGAGCGGCTGCGTTTTTATGATATCTAAATTATACATTCAGGATTTTTTAAATACTAGTGTAAACCATAACAACTCCCAAGCCTATTCGACACATAAGAAAGTTCCAGAATGTCAACCAATAGCAAACTTTCACCATTTCTGTGGCAGTGAAATGCAGAAGTTAAAGCACATTCCAGTCCACTTAAATGTTCCACTCTCGGCGTGAGAAGGCCACTGGGGCTCAATGTGCTCTACAGTGAGAAGGTATCTATGGTAAATTACTGTAGGTGGAGACGTCCACCTGAAGGCTCTACAGTGAAAAGGCATCGACGGTAACTTACTGTAGGTGGAGATGTCGATCTCATCGGGGAGCTCGGCCACGTTGACCTCAAAGCGGTCCTGTACGTCGTTCAGGGTCTTGGCGTCCGTCTCGTCCGACACAAAGGTGACGGCGAGGCCCTTGGTCCCGAAGCGTCCAGCACGGGCCACCTGGGGGAGGAGCCAGGTAAGAGCGGGGAGGAGCCAGGTGATACAGGGGAGGAGCCAGGTTAGCGCGCAACATGGTCGAATGCAACAGAGTCCTTTAACTGACTTTTATACGAAACAGATTTATGTTTTAGAGATTCATAAGGAAGTAAAGGTCTAGAACCTTTTAGAAGGAGGCTTAAAATAAATGTGGGTTTGAACCCTGACCTTCTCATCTCTCGGATGATAAGTTCAAGGGTCTTTCGTGCTGGGTCTTCCCCTGTCAACCAGACCGAGCAGGAAAGACCAGGCTGAAGGACAAACTAAAGTTTGTCCAATAAAGAACCGCAAGATACTTAAGAAAACAAACTAGGACTATTTTACATATATGACTTCATGTAATTTTGTCTGGTCGCAATTTAATTTGTACTAGTAACAATGATTACTGCAGATCTCCACCGTTGGTCTTACAGTACAAATATCAAAAGGGAATTGTAGATATGTAGAATTAAATACAGACAGGTGAAAATGTAATTGATATGTCAGCACGGAATAGTAAGAAAGAATATCATTAGCGATATGACTTTTGATCAGTAAACAAAATCACTCATCAGCCCTTTGGATTAAACGCTAAAGCTGTCCATAACATGCCCGATATACTGTATACATAATATACTGGTTAGGAGAGCTGATGACCGGACACTATTGACCGACTACAAGACCCGCCTCCCAGCCCCGCCCCCTCACCCTATGCAGGTAGGTGTCAGAGTCCTCGGGCATGTCGTAGTTGAACACAATGTTGACCCTCTCGATGTCCATGCCTCGACCGAACAGGTTGGTGGCCACCAGGATTCTCCTCTGGAAGTCCTTGAACTGCTGGTAGCGGGAGAGCCTGGGGGTGGGGGGAGTGGAGATTAACCACAGGCACTGGGGGCCAGAGCCCTCCTCACAGGGCTTGCAGGAGAGCAGTTCTTGACCGAGCCTCGTACACAGGGCTATGAAGGAACACTGTGGGGCTATGAAGGAACACTGTGGGGCTGAGAAGCCACACTGCCTCGCCATGCACACTAGGCATGACTGTATAGGAAAAGTTCTCCATAACCTAGAGGCAAACACTAACATCATTACACCCTAACCGTAATGTTAAGGACAACTACTGTATAGACCATCCTATTTATTAGATAATTCATATTTATTAGACGTCGGTTCCAACAGACAGATACCAGAACCATATTGTTCTCCTATTCCATCGATGCTCCCCTGTGGCCTAAGAAGACGTTTCCTCTCAGTAAGAGCCCAGAGGACTGACTGATGGCCTAAAACCAAAGATGTTGTTGTTCCCCCCGCCCCCCCCCGCCCCCCCCCTCCGGGCTGCAGACTGACCTCTCTTCCTGGGCCATGCCTCGGTGGATGGCGATGGCGGGGAAGTTCTGCTCCACTAGGAGCTGGGACAGAGCCACGCAGCGCTGAACCGACTTGACGAAGATCACCACCTGCAGGCCGAACAGGGACATGGCGGGTCAGACCCATGGACGGGGACTGGGATTTACATAGGGCCCTTTTCTGATCATAACATGAATCACATTATGCCTGATGCTTCAAGTTCTAACCTCCATGGACTTGGAGGAATGCATTTAATGTTAATAAACAAACATGACTCATTTGAGTCACCTTTAATTCTCATCATTGTCCTGAGACACCCAATTTTACACACTGGGATGACTTTAGATACAATTTCCAAACACATAGGTTGACTCTTGAACATGTTAATGACTGCTCACCTGGTTGAACTCCAGCACGTCCAGCAGGTCAAAGAGCTTGCGGTTCTTCTCGCTGTCCTTCAGCTTGCAGTAGTACTGCTGCAGGCCGTGGAGGGTCAGCTTCGTCTCGTCGTCCACAAACACCTCCATGGGCTGGAGACAGGAGGAATGAGTCAGGAGAGTGGAGCTCCAAACAGGCTCTGGTGTAGGACCGAGCCCATACAGAATCAGCCCATAAGTTTCAGATCTGCCTCCCTCAATAAAATTATAATTCAGTCACAAAGTGCACATGATCCCCATTTTGGGTAACACTGACCCTCAAATTCGACCTGTATGCCATTAAAACATTATTTATCTTTGCTCTAATTGGTGCTTTGAACAATGTAATTAATGCAAAGATAGGTCAACTCAAGAATAGAAAGCAGGGATAAAATATATATATAGCAATTTATGTGAATGAATCTAGTCGAACAATACTGGTATCAAGTTGACTTCGACCTGAACCACAAAAACTGGCGTAACAGCGCATCAGGATATTTAGAGAATCGCAACAAATATCTGCACTCAATACTTAATTTGTTCCATAAAAAAAGGCGAGTCGAACATCCCCCAGAAGAGCAATTCAAAACGGGCCTAGGACCAGCTACTCACGTCTTGCATGAACTTCCTGCAGACGGGCCGGACCTCCTTGCTGAGCGTGGCGCTGAACATCATGCACTGCTTCTCGTGGGGCGTGAGTCTGAAGATCTCCTGCACGTCGTGCCTCATGTCTGTCACACAGGGAGGGGGGGGGGGCACGGTTGTTAGCATTCATCTTTTACAAGCCAGAGTGAATTAAACATGCAGCCACGGGTTGGATACGCAGCCGTGCATTTTGCCCTCCAGCTAGAGGAGAGAATCCAGCCAGCGTTGGCAGGCACTACTATTTGGCCCACAACGCTTCACAGAGATGACTGCAGGAGCCCGGGTTGTCCGGCTGCGACCCACCTCAAACTGGCTTCAGACCCATTTCTTCTGACTAATGTAGCTATTGTAGGACGCTTACAACTTTATTGGGTTTGACGGACATAAGTCCATTTAATACATGAAGACCTCACTGAGCCAGAAGTCCAACCCCAGCTGCTGATTAATGAGATGCAACTTTAGAGCAAACTGTTACTTGTGTACAAAGACAAATACGACCATCATCTGTAAGGCCACCATACTAGGGCCGGTTGTACATTCAGGAAACCTATTCATTTAGAAAGGCCCTTCCTACTAGAGGCATCTGATGAATTTAAAGCCATACTGCCATGTTGAACACTGCAGCAAACACTTTAAATTATCAATTCACAGTGGATCTGGTCATTGAAGATTAGTTTAGAAGCATTTCCCAACTTAAGTAAAAGATAATTTTCAGGTATGTAAACCAGTGTGTAGCCTCACCGAGCTGCTCCAGCATCTTGTCGCACTCGTCCAGGACAAAGTGCTTGATGTGCTTCAGGACCAGGGACTTCCCGCGGATCAGGGCCAGCGTGCGGCCGGGCGTCCCGACCACAATGTGGGGGCAGTTCTTCTTCAGCACCTCCTCGTCCTTCTTGATGGCCATGCCGCCGAAGAACACGGCCGCTCGCACCGTGGGCATGTACTTGGAGAAGCGCTCGTACTCCTTGCTGATCTGGAAGGCCAGCTCCCTCGTGTGGCACATGACCAGAACGGAGACCTAGGGGGAGAACCGGGTCAGTGGACGTTCCCTGTGGTCCTGGCTCATGCTAAATTAAAGAACCACTCAATCCTATTGACGATATGTTGGATATTTGTTGCAAGATTGTCAACCAATTCAAATGTTAGATTATAATCTGTTCACAGATGTGCACAAATCAAGGTGAAAGGGAGAATTGGCTTTCTAGACTTTTTTTGTATTCAAACTATCATGTGCCCGGCATCTGTGTTCACGTTATTGTCTATTAACAGTGAAAACTAGCCTACCTAGCACGAGTAAACAAAAAAAAATGTTATGGTTTCAAATTTGAATTTAGGGTCCACAAAAACATTAATATCAGAGGGGATATATACATTTCCTGTCCATCTACCCCATTGCACATTTATGTTTAGTTTATGTACATTCTTAGCAGATATCTGTTTTTGTTCTTATATTGTCCATAACTTATTTATTTATCTATCTATTTTTAGTCGTGTTTGTCATTGTTATGTCTACTCTACGTGCCTTACCTTTAATTTCCCCCTGGGGATAAATAATGTTTTCTTGAATCTTGAATCTTAGCCGTGTAAACTGCTGCAACTTGTTTGTGGTTCAGTAAACTGCATTTGTCAAATTCCTGAAGATCACTTTATTAGAAAGTAGAGTTAGCCTAAACTGCTCGGCTTAGAGACTTTATTGCTAAGATTTTTAACGATGCAAAGCAGTAGCCCAGCAATCTGTAAGACACATCTCATCGATGAACTGAGTCTCTTCATGAAGCATTAGTTCAGTTACAAATTGTTCTTCCTATGACCCATAGTTAAATGCAAGCATTAAGCAACCGATTTAGGCCAATTCAAAAAGGTGCCTTGGCCAAGATCAACAGCCTGCTTAATTAATCTAACCAAATAGATGATTTTTTGATCAACATGACAATACAGCCTTTAAGGTAGAGCCCCACGCTGTTGATGATTGTCTTGTTCTTGCATCCCCTAGTGTATGACATAGCATCCCAGTGTGTGATTCATAGTCCCTGCACATACCTGTCCATCAACGGGCTCAATCTGCTGCAGGGTGGCGAGCACGAACACGGCTGTCTTGCCCATACCGGACTTTGCCTGGCACAGGATGTCCATGCCCAGGATGGCCTGGGGGATGCACTCGTGCTGCACTGGAACGGGAAAACACTGCAGCTTAGTACGGGACGTCAGCTCCACAGATTCAGTCTTGCAGGACGGGGGCAGGAGAACGACGTTGTTGCGCTGCTGACTACCAGCCCTGGTACCAGACCGACATTGTACACTGCATACAGTAACCTCCCAATCACTACACTGTTAACATGCTGCAATAGAACACCAGTGCTATAAATGTTACTGCTTCACCATGGATTTAAATTATGTTGCATATTTTTATCTTGTTTTGCACTGCTTCCGTTGCAACGACTTTTTCCTTTCACTGTTGCTTCAGATAAAGCATCCAGTTAAAGAATGAATAGTATCGGTCCAATGTAGACGGCCTCGTAGACGAGAGCAAATAGACGATGGAGCCATCAGTGTGTAGTGTACTCATTATTCAAAGCAACAGGGTATTCAGATTCATGCCCTTAACGAGCTGCTCAAGGATGCCTACAGGTAAACAAAGGCCATGGGGGGATTGAACCCAGAACCTTCCCTGATGGGAGTCAAATGCGCACATCAACACGACTATCTTGACCTCGCCCATCACACCATCCGTCTCCTGGAGACCCAGCGGTACATTATTACTGAAATGATACAGCAGGAGACCATGCTGTACGTATGATTGTGTAGCATCTTACCCTAGCTATCTTTGTTGCATACGAAGAATGGGTTAACCTATCGCTTGTTAGTGTTTGGCACTTGTTTCTCTGAACCTCTTTACTGTACCGACTGAAATATATTGTTTATTTTTCTCTTCTGACAAATGGGCCCTCTGTTTATATCAAACACACCAACCACACATCTTCTAGAGACCCAGGTGTACATCACTACTGAACCGGCAAAACAAGCAGAGCGAGCCTCACCTTCTGAGGGATGCTCGAAGCCACAGTCCACGATTGCCCTGAGGAGCTCCGGCTTCAGCAGGAAGTCCCGGAACCCAGAGCTGTGGATGGACACGTAGGACCCCTTCACCTCCTTCTTCAAGGTCTGGGTGGCCTCTGGGACCCCCTGGGGCTCCTCGTCCTCCTCGTAGTCCAGCAGCTCATTGTCGTTCTCAGCCATGGTGTCCTGTGAGGGTCAAAGTAAAACAAACAACTGATCAACAAGAGCGACAAGTTTCGGTGTTAACTTTGAAACTTGATTCTGGTCTACAAAACTAAATGACGCTTTATCAAACACACCGGTGGTTACCAGCTGTAGGTTTGACCCGGCTTAAACACATTTTAAGTTGAATCTTCAGATAGAAATGTATTTGTGCTCACGTTATGCATGTCTGATATAGCGTTTAACTATCTGTGATAAAGTCCATGTATGATAGTTAACACATATTTTTTAACTTTGAACTCACCATTATTAGAGGTTGAAGTTGATCCGAAAGAACCGAACAGTCAGATCGGCTTTTTAGGATAACTGGAGACAAAATGGTCGATGTGTGAGTAAAACTCACTATCAAAAACACAAACAAGGAATACTAGAACAGATCTTGGGCTGATAATTAACCAAAGGAAAGCCCGAATATCTCAGTTGTATTACGGCTTCTTTAGCTAGCCCTACACAACAAACACACGGAGAACCAACTACACATTACAGAGTGGTTAGCTCTGGCTTATACTCTAAATAAAGACTACATGAACTTCTCCGACGGTCGAAACCCTACTTTCCAAGATATTCAGTCATTCAAAAGCACCAACATACATAATAGCTTCGGGTCCTTAGCTAGGCTACATCGTTAGCATCGGTAGCTAGCTCGGTGACTTACTTGCAAGAAACGACACGCATTATTATAAATATACTAGAAAAGAGCGCCCTGATAAAGCCCAAAACATAAAGCCTATCGTTTGCGTTAAACATACGATGTTTTCTGCGGCTCCGTAGTACTTAATAGGTCCAATTGTCTGGTAGTCTTACCTTAAAGATGGTACGTATTGAACACGCAAGAATCAACACCGCATGGGCAGGCCTCAACACGGAACTACCACCTCCTTTAAATGCGCCCTTCAGATTGGTCCTCTCAGACGCCTATCTGCTGACACGGAGCGCACCACCGCCACGATTGGACGAATCATTATGCCAATCATCAAACAGCTGGAGCCTTGACGAAAGAAGCGGGATGCCCTCCGACAATGGAGCCGACAAAACACACGCACACACGCACGCACACACACACACACACACACACACACACACACACACACACACACACACACACACACACACACACACACACACACACACACACACACACACACACACACTCACACAATACACGATGTCAATATTCATACAGATTACTTTATTAATCCAAAGGAACGACAAAAAAAATCATATTTAATGTGAGGAATATAAAAAATGATATATTTATTGTTTGTACATTGTTAACATTTGTTTGCATGTTTTTTCACAGACGACCACCAATACCTACATAACACAACAAGATAAAAAGGATGTGATTTTAGTATGAACAATAAAACAGCAGTAAGGTACTGACTCTGGGACATCACAGTCAATATGTTTAGCCTTAATGGAATTTATTTTATTTAATTGCTATCATCCACAAAAAATATTTCCTTAATTTAGCCTATTTACCATGATTTATTATTGACCGTTAGATTTTTGAAGACACAACATTCAAATCAACTTTAATTCCACCTCGGAGCCGACGGTAAACAAATCTGCCGCATGACAAAAAACATCACGGCTCAATATTTAATCCATCGCGTTATTAATGGCGTTAAGCGGACCCGTTCAAAGGCCGCGTTGTTGAGTCTACTCAGCGCTCCGGCGGATGATGAATGGAGATCGTTTACGGATGAAAGCTGGAGTCCGGCGCTGGCAGCACTTAGCTCCGTTAGCCCGCGCTTCCTGGCTGCTCCTGTTGGTTTTCAACCGCCTCTACAAACACCGCGCCCCCCTCCACGCACGAACACACACACACGCTCGCAAACTCTCACACACCCCCATACGTAGACGCACAAACACAGAGAAACACAGAGAAACACAGAGAAACACACACACACACACACACATACACACACACACACACACACACACACACACACACACACACACACACACACACACACACACACACACACACACACACACACACACACACACACACACACACACACACACCTCTACAAACAGCCCCTCCCAGCGCTCGGAGCTTCTAAAGCCCCCATTGAAGCCTGATTGACTCCGCGTCGGGGACCCACCAGAATGAGCCCACATCCGACTGCTGGGTCAGAGTACTCCCGCTCCTCCATGACGAGGAAAACAAACAATTAGAGCAGCAGAATTAGAGCCAGGTATGAGGAATGTACCGGCCGGGTGTGTAGGGTGTATAAGAGGTGACTGGGTTAGGAACATACCCAAATGATAGCACCATTGGTGGCCTGCAGTCTCTGAAATAGGCTAGTCTCTAAGTCTTAGATATAGTCACTATGATGAGTCTCCAGATCCGATAGAGTCTGTATATCTCAGATAAATCTGTATGTCAGATGGATTCCCCCTAACCGGTGAACGCCACCTCACAGACTACAGATCAGAGTGAGACAAAGCCACAAGGGCCGAAGGCCACACAACCGCCAGTCAGACCTTCGAGGCCAGAGAGGATCAGCCTTGATTGCAACGAGAAGCCTTTCTTTACAATCACTGCAGCAATAACACGCAGAGTAGGAATACAATTATTTGCGGCTTGATTCCTCCGTCTCTATATCGATATAATAACTGATGTTAATGTTGTTGTTCTCGCTGGGTCGGTCCTCACATATGTGTGACACCAAACGGGACATATTCTCTGATATAGTCTCTATGATGTAGTCTCTACGATGCTGTCTCTATGATATCGTCCCTATGATGTCGTCTCTATGAACCATCTCTATGATGTAGTCTCTACGATGCTGTCTCTATGATGTAGTCTCTACGATGTCGTCTCTATGAACCATCTCTATGATGTAGTCTCTATGATGCTGTCTCTATGATATCGTCTCTATGATGTAGTCTCTACGATGCTGTCTCTATGATATAGTCTCTATGATGTAGTCTCTACGATGCTGTCTCTATGATATCGTCCCTATGATGTCGTCTCTATGAACCATCTCTATGATGTAGTCTATGATGCTGTCTCTATGATATCGTCTCTATGATGTAGTCTCTATGAAGCATCTCTTTGATGTAGTCTCTATGATGCTGTCTCTATGATATAGTCTCTATGATGTCGTCTCTATGAACCGTCTCTATGATGTGGTCTCTCTGATATATTCTCTACGATGACGTCTCTATGCTTCAGTCTCTATGAACCCGGCTCTATATCCGGGACTCCAGGGCTGAGTGGAAGTTCCACTGGTTGGTGGAGAACCGTGGGAACGTCCCGGAGCCTGGACGGGACGGGGGGAAGATGCCAGAACCAGGTCGGGACGGGGGGCCTGAGGGGGGGGCGGGGGTCTGGACCAGGAGGTCCCGGGCCCAGCAGGGCAGGGTGCGGAGCAGGCGGTCCTCCACCACCAGACCCCCGGCGCCCCCGCCACTGCCCCGCAGCCCGGGGCAGGTGGCCAGCTCGGGGGGGAGGTCCTCCAGGGGGTTGCCCCTCAGGTCCAGCCGGCAGAGCAGCCCCAGGCGGCCCACGGCGGGCGGCAGGGCCCCCAGGGCGTTGTGGGCGGCGCCGAGGACCCGGAGCTCCGAGCAGCAGAACAGCTCGGCGGGGAGCCGCTCCAGCCGGTTCTCGCTGAGGTCCAGCTCCGCCAGCCGCCGCAGCTCCCCCACGGCGGGGGGCAGCGCCCGCAACAGGTTCCCCCCGAGGAGGAGCCTCCTCAGGCTGGGCAGCGTGAACAGCGCCGGGGGCAGGCTCTGGAGCTGGTTGAAGGCCAGGTCCAGGAGCTCCAGCCCCCGCAGCGCCCCCACGCCGGGCGGCAGCAGCAGCAGGCGGTTGTGGTCCAGCGTGAGGCCGGTGAGCGCCCGAAGCGGCCCCAGCCCCGGGGGCTCCTCCAGGCTCCGCAGGTCGTTGTGGCCCAGGTCCAGGGTCCGGAGGCGGGGCAGGGCGGCCAGCCCGCCAGGCAGCCGGTCCAGACGGCAGTCCCTGAGCCGCAGCTCGGCCAGGCCGGCCAGGCGCTTCAGCCCGCCGGAGGGCAGCAGGCGTAGCCCCCCGTTGTGGAGTTCCAGGCGGGCCAGGCCCCCCGCCACCTCGGCCAGCTCCGCGGGGATCCTCTGCAGGGCGCCCCGCAGCACCAGCACCCGCAGGCGGCGCAGCGGGCGCAGGCTGCCCAGGGCCCAGCCGCGGCCCCCCGGCCCCTCGCAGCCCAGCGGGCCGGACAGGTGCAGCTGGTGGAGGCTGCGGAGGCTGTAGACCCAGGCGGGGAGCTCCGAGGCGGCGCTGAAGGACAGCTGAAGGACCTCCAGGTGCTCCTGCAGGAAGGCCAGCGCCCCGGGCTCCAGCGCCAGGGGGCAGTGGTCCAGGTGGAGCTCCCTGAGGACCACACACACGGGGGGGAACACACACCAGAGGAACACACACACACACACACACACACACACACACACCACACACACACACACACACACACACACACACACACACACACACACACACACACACACACACACACACACACACACAAGAGGGACACACATCACAGGAACACACACCAGGAGAACACACACCAGAGGATGGGGGGGATTATCAAGACCTACTCAGGATGCTTTGCATTTGGAATAAGGAAGAGGCACACTGTGTGTATGTGTATGTGTGTGTGTGCGCTTGCGTGCGTGTGTGTGGCGGACCTGAGTGAGGCCATGGCAGCGACCTGCGCGCCGAGCCGTGCGTGGGCGACCCGCTCCAGTCGCAGCGTCCGCAGGTGTCCCAGGGTGTAGAGGGCGGGGGGCAGGCGGGGCAGGGCCCCCAAGGTCAGCCCGGGGCCCCCCTCGGGGTCCTCCACCACCAGGGCCCGCAGCTCCTCGGGCCCCCAGCGCCTCTCCAGGTTCTCCTCCAGCAGACGCGTCTCGCTGACGGGGGACAGGAAGACGGAGAGGCGCTGGGCCAGTAGGGGGTCGTACTGGTCCGCCATGTGCAGCAGGAAGGCCAGGTCGTTGGTGAGGTCCGGGACGTCTCCCAGAGGGGTGGGGTCCCGGGGCACGCTAAAGGAGTACTGCCTCAGGGAGCTGGACAGGGGACAGAGAGTTTGAACTGGACCAGGGGTTAACAGTTAAAGAGCCAGTGAGCTCACTGAATCAGAACTATTCAACTCTATGGCTGGGTTGCACCAACATGGATTAAATTAATCCTGGTTTAGGGTTAATCTAGGGTTAGTAAATCTAGGTTTAAACTGGTTTATAATTAATCCGAGATGCGTGGCTGGTCCAACCTTCCCATTGAGGCATATGACAGATTCTTTGGTGAATCTATACCGCTGTGAAAACTCGCTATTTTCGTAAAATTCCATTGGATTTAACCTATCTCTAATTTTCCTGCATGGGAACTCTTTCCTCTAACGCCACCCAGCGAAGATATGCAGCCATGTTGTCAAGAAAACAGCGATAAACCTAACATAAAACTCCTCCAGAGGTGGTTTAAATATAACTGTTAAACCAGGATTAAACTAGGTTTGAAATTGCTGGTGCAACGGATTTAAATTTAATCTCAGTTTAAATGGAGTTTAACTGAGATTACCAAAGGGTTAAATATAACCAGGATTAATATTAAACTATGTTTAAACCAGGTTAGAGTTTGGTGCAACACGGTTAACATTTAAACCTTGAATTAATCCAGTTTAAGAGTTAATCCATGTTGGTGCAACCCAGCCTAATACTACTACTAATAGATGACTATTATCAATAATAATAGTAGTACTACTACTATATAGGAGGGAGAGGAGGAGGAAGAGGAAAATGAGGAGGAAGAGGAGAAAGAGGACCAAGGGGAGGAGGAAGATGAAGACAAGGTGGAGCATGAGGTGGAGGAGGAGATGTGGCGTGAGGTGGAGGTCCAGGCGGACCTGTGTGCGATCCAGCCCAGGGCGTAGAGGTTGAGCAGGCCGTAGGAGGCCAGCAGCAGCAGGTAGGCCAGCAGCAGCTTGTGGAGCAGTGAGGCCAGGGTGTGGGCGCACTGGAAGGTGCTGTAGCCCAACAGCTCGCCCTCCTTCCCGGGGTGACACACGTGGGTGAAGGCCATGGAGCCCAGCAGGGGCGCGCTGAGCCCCACGATCAACCCCGACGCCAGAAGCTTGAAGAGCGTCTGGGACACGTACACCTGAGGACACAGAGCAGTGCATGCTGGGAGACACCTGAGGACACAGAGCAGTGCATGCTGGGAGACACCTGAGGACACAGAGCAGGGCATGCTGGGAGAACCTGAGGACACAGAGCAGTGCATGCTGGGAGAACCTGAGGACCCAGAGCAGTGCATGCTGGGAGACACCTGAGGACACAGAGGAGGGCATGCTGGGAGACACCTGAGTACACAGAGCAGTGCATGCTGGGAGATACCTGATGACACAGAGCAGTGCATGCTGGGAGAACCAGAGGACACAGAGCAGTGCATGCTGGGAGGACCGTTGTTCTGGGTGGATCGTTACTGTTGTACTGTTTGTTAATTTAAGACTCACTTTGATCCACAGTGACTGACAGTAGATGTTGGGTACATGTCATTAGGCAGCAGGTTGGGGTAGACTGCGGACATTGGGGAATCGAACTCGGTGCCTCTTAGCTGAGAGCCCACACAACCGAAAAAACACCCACACACACACAGCCACACCCACAGACACCCAAACACACACCTATACACACCAACAGCCACACCCCCAACCCCACCCAGCACCTCTGAGCCGAGAGCCACTACAAGACCCTGCCTCTGTGGCGGGAAGGTTCCATGGACATCGATTCATTTAGAAAAGGCTTCTAGATGCCTTCCTGAAGAGGCTGAGGACAATCAAAGGCGAGCGTTCCTATTGGTCGCTTGCCGCTGCAGAGCCCCGCCCCTACCTTGTAGATGACGTCGGAGCTCTCGCAGTGCGCCCGGAACTTGCGGACCCTCTCGAAGAGCGCCCGGGCCTGCTCGCTGTCGCTGCGGTCCAGGCTGACCCCGCCCTGCCCCGCCCGCTCTCCCGCCCCCGCAGCCGGGGCCACGCCCCTGGGGCCGGGGGGCGGGGCCACGGAGGGAGGGACGGGGCCTAGAGGAGCCGTCGCCCTCCCAAGCGATGGACTGTCGGTGCCGGAGTCCACGCTGTAGCGGTGGCGGGCGTGGGGAGGGGTGGGTGTGCCCGGGGGCGGTGCCTTGTGGTCCCTAAACCCCGCCCCCTCCGGCGGCTTGGCCGTGGTCTCGTGCAGCGCGGCATGTGAGAGGGAGCGCGTTGTCCACGGCGACTCCACGCACTTGGCGAGCACGGCCAGGAAGTGCTCGACGCGGGCGGAGGTGAGCGGGAGGTGGAGCCAGAAGGAGCCGCTGGCCAATAGGAGCAGAGTCTGCAGCAGGGCCATGTAGGGTGAGAAGCGGGAGTACCATGGCAACGCCTGGTGGTAACACACCTGGAGACAAGAGATGGCAGAATGGACACAAAAACACACCCATTATCCCTCATGATCATAGGATCAAACACCTGCCAACACACACACACACACACACACACACACACACACACACACACACACACACACACACACACACACACACACACACACACACACACACACACACACACACACACACACACACACACACACACACACACACATCATCATCATATAGGGTCAAATATACATAGGCCCTACTTGCGCACAAAGACCCCCAGCGATACAGACACAGCCGCATACACACTTGTGACCTACCTGACTGATGAAGACGTACTGCTGATAGACCAGAGGTTTGCGCTTTGCCGGCCGGGCTGACGTCTCTCCGCTCGGGTTGATTTCCACGGGCACACCGCCACCTGCGGGCGAGCTGTGGTTAGTGCGGGTGTCGGTGGAGGAGGCGGCGGTGGCAGCGGCGTCCACCACGGGGAGACACACCACCTTGTCCCGGGAGAGGAGCACGGTGCCGGCCAGGACGGACAGCATGAGCATGAGGACCACCAGGCAGTCCATGAAGACCTCCCACCAGGGCTTGAGCAGCTTGGAGCCGCTGGAGGGCTCGTGGAGGCACGTCAGCTCCGATAGGGCGAACATGGCGACGTCCTGGGAATTTTATGAACTGTAGTTATAACATGTCCAATATAAACCCTCTTCGGCAATACACCATGAACCAATCTGAGTCCGCCCCCAAGTTTTGTTATTTCCTGGGTGGTTTGGGGACGTTTTCATCCTTCAGACTGTTAAAGTTTAAAGATAAGTAAAAGTTTGTCAATGCGTGCACCTTGCACGGTACTGCTTGGCGCGTTGGCTGCGATGACGTCGCTCGGACCTGCAGCACCAGATCCACTTACCTCCTCCTCTCTGGTCCTTCACCGTCCGAACACAGCCGTGGTCTCCGGTGCTGGATTCCAGTCCGGTCCGGTTCCACGGTGAACGGTCCCTAACTTCAGAGAGTGGGGGTTCCCAAGGGGATGAATCTCTCCCGGTTGGCATGGAGAAGGAGCCTGCCGGGGCAAGCATCTCACTCTCAGGAGTGACTTAAAACCAAACCAAGCCATTCACAGTCCGTCCACGTCCATTCACGTTGTTGTTATTATTTTCCAGTTGCTGATCTGAGGGGATATACTCTGTGGTTGTGTGTTCGGGCCCCCAGCGGGCAGTAGGACTGGCTGGCTCCTAATTTGCTCCCTAATTATTGGGAATTAACAGTAACAAAAGGCCTACAGTGAATAACCAACTACTAACTGCTGCTGATACGTTTACACACGCAGGTTATGTAACCATTTCCCTTTGTCTTTTTAACGAAATATGAGTGTGCGTGTGTGTGTGTGTGTGTGTGTGTGTGTGTGTGTGTGTGTGTGTGTGTGTGCGTGCGCGCGCGCGCGTGCATGCATGCGTGCGTGTGAGTAAAGAGAGAGAGAGGATATTTTATTATATTATTAAATCACTTTTTGTATTATACAATAAAAATAGTATCGTGCTATGTTCAATTACATAGGATATAATGACATATTATTTGACATTATATAGCCTTAATCTATATCTTTTCATAACGGAGTCGGTTGGTCTTCTCGGATGGTGGTCGCAGTGCATCACAGCTGCACTAGAAGGCGCTGTTTCCTCATGCTGATCGCAGACGTTTGGCTTGACGTCATGCTTGTTGGGTCTAACAATTTAGTGCAAGACGCAACAAACTGCGAGGTGAGGAGCAATCGGGTCATTTCTCATAGAAATATCGGATGTTTGTATTGTTTAGAAGAGTTTGTAGAGGATTACTCCATCCGTCCTCTGCTGCTGTTTGCAGAGCGGCTCGAGGCCTGTGGCTTCACACTCACCGGGCCCTGATCACGATGTGGCCAAGACATCACACCTCAACACCCTCATCACACTGCAACGCCCCGGGCCCCGGCCCGGGCCACGTGCCTGCCCCGTGAGAGTCTATAAAGTTTCACTGGAGCATCTATTAGAGATATAAACAAATCAGTTATGAAACCAACACAGAAACACATCTCAAGATCAGGACGGTACCTCGATTTGACATTTATGGATCAAAGGATCTACTTCACATGGAGAAGGCTTTCTGAGAAAAAATGAAAGAGTTCTGGGTGTTGGCTTTCTCTTGCATATATCTTGCATAGATGCACACTACCTGCAACCAAATCCACCCTTGAGTACAAATAAAGTTACACTTCCCCCTCTTCCCCCCTCCTCTCCTCTCCTCCCCTCTCCTCCTCCTCCTCTACTCCTCCTGCCCCACCCCCACCTCCCCTCCCTCCTCCACACTAACCACAGAGCCAGCACAGCTTGCTGCAGGATGTTCTATGTTCTAAGGTAACATTTAACTACCGTTGATTTGTGGTGTTAAGACCCAGTGGCGTGGGTTGAGAACACGTTTTAGGTTTATTATCATTACTAGAACAGCAGCAGTCACACATGGCAAAGGCATTCAAATAAACGAGATATAGGCTACTTCAGGGCTTCGTTATCTAGTGCTGTATTGCTTTCGTTTCTACAAAGGAACCCAGAGTATTGTTGTGGCTTTGATTAACTACACAATTCGAGGTGACGGGATACTAGCCGTCAATCACACCTTTACATTGCCCACAATTCTCAGAAACGAAAGAAATCTAATCAAATCTGAGTCGGGTCGTCACGGGGACAGAGAGGAAGACGCACCGACTTAAACAACGCAAACATCTGAACCCTCCTCTGGCTCCTGCTCTACGGTGAGTTTACACTTAAGGACTCACAAGTTCTCCGTCAATTTAAATTAGAATGTTAAGTTTCTTTATTTCATTACAACTTTTAGTTTGAAAAGTTTTGTTGACATTAGGTCGCCCAAGTCTATTTGAAATTAAAATACTATTATTATATTGACAACTTACTATTATTTTTTATTATTTAAAGGCCTATATGATTCCATTAATTAAGTTTATTTAATTAAGATTTGTCAGAGTCATTTAGGCATTGAACTAGAAAATAACCGTTTATAACAGTGATGAATTGAATTTACACCAACTAAATTAAGCAATATTCCATGAGTTAAAACACTATCTATCACTATTACTGAAGTATCAAACACCATAGAATGGAATGTATAAGATAATGTATAGACAGAGGGCCATGTATGGACGAATACACAGCTGCTATTTACTATGCATTAAAGATGCTTTTTAAGAGAGGCCTCTTTGATAATCACTGCATAAGCCTCCATATTCATTAAACAGACGAACACGAAGAGTGAGTCTAAAGTCAGATGAACGGGTTGATCCGGGAGATCTGCAGGTGTGTGCAGATAACTGCTGAACTCATCAACCCACCAAACCTCATCCCCCTTCCCACCAACGGATCACAGCAGCAGGTGCTTCTGGAGAATCTGTGCCATCAGTGGAGCGCTCAGTGCGTCGACTCAACTCACTCTCCAACCCCACCTTCCCCTCTGCTCTGCTGTACCGTGCACGTGTACGTGTACGCGTACGTTTACCGTGTAGGTGCTGGACCCGGCCATCATGCCCCGCTCCTTCCTCGTGAAGCCTACCGGACGCCGCGCGCTCCGTGACTCTGTTGACCGAGCCGATCACGAGCGTGTGGACCCGGAGCCCCGGTGTGTGCGCGGACAGATGCTCGTCCCTGTGTTTGACGTGCCTCCCGCCGCGACGGGGGGGCCCGGAGCAGAGTGGGGCCCGTCACAACCCTGGACTCAAATGGATACCAGACCGACCAGAACCGAAAGGACCGACCGAACCGCCTCGGTGAACTGGCCCGGTGAGTCCCCCGGTTCAATGCAGTAAGATTGTTCCAAAGCAGTAACATCAGGGAAATCATATGATGGATGATGTTAGGATCATAGGAGGATGTTCCTGACCTTACTGCTTCGGTTCTGCTTGAATCCCTTTATTCTTCTAAATAAGAAAGAGAAAGGCAAACTTTGCTCAATTTTCGGGGATGAGGTTACTTTGAAGGTTTGATCTCTGTTTTGTCGTCAAGACCTCTTTGGGTGAAAACACCTTAACGGGGACAGGATTTGAACATTAATAAAGAGGTTGTAACCAAAGTGAAAGCGAGGTATCACTTTGACGAACCGAAACCTCACCCTAACCCTTCATCTGAGTTGGATTAGACTGCTCAGCTAGACAGGAGTAGAGCCTCAGCATCTTTCATTATATGCTCGTCCTTCCCCAGAACTTGATCTGAT
>NC_079413.1:18856145-18878645 GCF_026213295.1 Gadus chalcogrammus | reverse complement strand
TATCTGAAGAAATATTTCCAATTAGCAACTAACACGGATGGAAACCATATATTGCGCTGATAATTTTTTTTAAACTTCACGAATGCCACTAACCACTCGGTTACTTGCACATTTTTGAAAACGAACGTTTAGGGTTGCTGGGTTGACAGGTTTGTGTATGCACACAGACAACCATTGTGAAGCAGGCAGGAGCGATTCAAAATGAGCCAAATACCCGAGAAAGGACGAATAGTTCAAATTTCGGTGTCACCCACTCTATTTCATCCTAAACAAACCAGAAAGGGGGCTCAATGTTCAAAATACCGGAATTGTCTTTTAAATTTTTTGAACTCGGGGCGTTAGTGCGTTGGGCGCCTTACTGCGTTTACGTGCATAATTACGTGCGTCTGCCGCGTCTAACGCCCCTAATGCGACGCTTCAACGCGTGTAACGCGTCTACGCGCCTATACCAATGGTTCCCAACGCCCCAAACGCGAGTAACGCGGTTGGTGTGGCCGTACCTTAACATCCACAGCGTCTGAAGCTAAGCTAACAGAGGCTGTTGATAAAACTGAAGTAGGCCTACAATGGCGGAATGTACTGGATCTGACATAGAAGATTTCACCATGCAAAAGTTCACAATTTTCGAAAGAAATACAGTTCACCAACTAATACTCTTCACTAGAAATGTTGTGTGAAATGATTTTCAAGCAGTCTTGCGGTATTCGTTTGGTTCACGTGAAATCATTATCAGATAAAGATTATTGGTGGCCAAGTGCCTCACTTTAGCGTCCTTCACCCATCCAGCAACAGCATATTGTTAGGCATCAGTGCTCTTGAACGCTTTCAAGATATCTTCACTGTATGGGGAGGGGTTGTGGACTAAATAAATATATACGTCATGAAAATTGATTTGAGGCAAGCGTGAGGCCGATACTAATGGACTAAAAAAAACTGGGGGTAACAAATGAGGATCGGATTTTTCCAGATATCTCTGTCTCTCTCACATTCAGATGAGCGGTGTGGGCGGTGTGACACCAAATTTGTACCGGGTGCCAAATTTGTACTGGGTACGTAATCAGTTGTCCGTTGCCGGGCAACAGACAACAGATTACGTACCCAGTTGTCCGTTGCCAGGCAGGTTTAAAAAAAAAAAACGCGCTCATGTTGCCAAAGACGAAATAATATAATACAGATAACGGATCGCTAGATAACACTTGTTTTTACTTTATATTTGTATTGTATTTAATTGTTTAATCGAATTTAGCTAGTAAACGGAGTGTTTAAAGTGTATCATAGTCTAGCTAGCTTGTGTTAATTTAATTTCCTTAATTTAATTTAGAGATTAGATTAAAGGTAATAGATAGGGTTAGAGTTAGGGTTAGGGTACAAATTTGGCACCCGTACAAATTTGGTGTGACAGCTGTTATACTAGGCGAGATCGGTCGTGCAAATGGCGGTGTCACACCAAATTTGTACCGCCTACGTTATCCATACGTAATCCATTCCAAACCTGCCTGGCAACAGACGATCGCGTCGAGCGTTGCCTGGCAACGGACGATTGCGTCGAATGATGTGGGAAGGTTCAAGAACATTCGCAAACTCGTTCATTGAGCGCGACAAGACAGATAACACTTACATTTATTAGCGTTCCTAACTTTATATTTGTATTGTATTGTATTTATCTATTTCCCTAAACAGTAATAGCTAAATGTTATGGGGATAATGTGAATAATAATAATAAAAAACATTTACCTGTTAGTAAATGCCTGCTCACCTATCTACCCATCTATCTATCTATCTATTATCTATCTATCTATCTATCTATCTATCTATCTATCTATCTATCTATCTATCTATCTATCTATCTATCTATCTATCTATCTATCTATCTATCTATCTATCTATCTATCTATCTATATATCTATCTATCTATCTATCTATCTATCTATTACCTATAATCTATTATCTAAATTAAATTAACACAAGCTAGCTAGACTATGATACACTTTAAACACTCAGTTTACTAGCTAAATTCGAAAAAAAACAATTAAATACAATACAAATATAAAGTAAAAACAAGTGTTATGTATCGATCCGTATTATATTATTTCGTCTTTGGCAACATGAGTGGGAATGTTTTTGAAACCTGCCTGGCAATGGAAAACCCCTTACGTAATCTGTTGTTCGTTGCCTGGCAACGGACAACTGATTACGTGCCCGGTACAAATTTGGCGCCCGGTACAATTTGGTGTGACAGCAGCGTTCCAGAAAACGTGAGTAGATGAACCGTATGAATCAGCTTGGTAGATGGAACAGCGAGGTGTCCAATATTATCCAACTGCAGCCCCGGAGAACAACACCCTGGCGTGACATAACACCCAGGCGGGACGGAAGTACTGTGGCTGGACGGAAGTTACCTGCGATTATTTTTTTATAGACAAATAAACTTATTTATCGCTTGAATTAACATAACAAAGAAACGTTTTTTAACGTTATTTCGACAAATACCTCAGGATTTTTTCTTTGCGTTATTAAACTCATTAGACCAAAAGATTAAAATAATAAAACAATATTTTGACATGTCAGTAAGCATTTTTATAGCTTAATTCTTTTAATGTTATTTAGACAAATAAACTAACTTAGTGTGTAGACAATTATTTAATGGAATTTATTGTATTATACACTTTGCTCATCAAGTAATTGACCATTAGAATTAAGTAATTAGAATTAAGTAATTATGTCTAATAGAATCAATTTTTTTTTTTTGCTAAGTATCACCATAATTTGATATAAATATACATTGAAGAATAACCACACCAAAGTTTCCTCACAATTTATTTAACAAATAATCTACAGAAGCTTAAAGATATAGCTTCTTCATGCTGACTGCCATCAGCTCCAACTCACTGTCAAAGAATCAAACAGTCCAATCAATATTAAGCCTATACAATATACTATTTGGATTCTGTCAATGGAAACGTCATTCACTTCTCTTTTTCACTTCAGTCTGAAGACTGGTGGAAGTAGTCCTGCCGCCATTTGTTTGGCTTCCTCCATGAAGTGTGGGAACCTTCTGCCGTGCCTGTATAAATAAAGAGAAATTATGATGATAGGAATTATACATATTTTGTTAATATTGGGGTTGAGGTATATATTCATATTTGAAATAAACAAAAACATACCAATCAAGGTGGAAGTTCTCAAGCAGTACTGTGCACCACCATTTTCTGAGGACTGGCATGACTTTAAAAAGCAAGGGGATATTGCAAGAATTGACAATGATAAAATATGTAAACAAGTATGAATTTTTCGATGTTGTAACCTTACACATGTCAAAAATCCAATTCTTATTTTAAACGTCAGCTCTTTTTTCATTTAATTTAATGCCTACTAGGGCTGGGCGATATGGATAAAATCTTATATCACGATATGAGTAATTTTATATCACGATATGGATATATATCACGATATGGTATTTTTGAAGTAAATTAAAATAATAAATGGCTTAAAATAACCATACTTCACATTTGATCATTTTTTTCTTTTATTTTGAACTTGAATTTCCATGCTTACAAAGGAGTAAGTAGCGAACAATCTGTCATTAACTGCAGTGTCAGTTAATGACAGATTAATATAAAATAAAAATCACAGCATCACACAAATATTTTAAATACTAATTATACACTTATAAAATAAAGTTATGTGCTGTGCAAATAGCTGGTGGTAAAAATAGTACAGTTTCTTCAATACAAATGAGATTTTTTTTCAAGTTAACAGGCGAGTCTCACACCTGCCTTGCTTCAGTCAGTGCAGTGCAATATACAACTTTTTTTTTTTTTTCTCTCTCGGTATAAACGATATGGCCATTTTTCAAAAAGGGCGCAGTTTATTATTATATTCAAATTTAGGGAAAAGTAAATAAACCACGGCACGACTTTAACATGAATATTACTCAATATATTAAACATATTGACAGTCACACTTACTTCCGGGGTTCATCTTTGGTTTCCGATTTAGCGGTGTGTAAAAAAAAAGTAAAAAAAATAAATCACTTCCGTCGCGCCAGGGTTGTTGTCACGCCAGGGTGTTGTTCTCCGGGGCTGCAGCTGGACCATGAGCCCTGGACCCTACCAGAGCCCGTCTATGAAGAGCCTGGGCACTTCCTATACGCCCCATTGCACCGATCTTGGTTGTAGTTCCATTAGACATCCACTGGGGGTGATCGCGGGCGAGTCCAGATTGAATGGGAGTCTATGGGGCTAGACGGCTAAATATATCTCTTTCACCTGCTTGTCATTGAAGATCGCAAATTTTATTGTAGATTCCGCAAGTTCAATATAGATTATAGTTCAAAAGTCAAATGAATGAGTACTTATGTCCTTTCGATTTTTTACAGTTTGGGCCGTTGTTGGCCGTACACGCTAGCATTCTGCTAATGAATAATGATTGGGACGGACTTGCGACTGATTACGACCAGAGACCCCTCTTGATGGCATCTGAAGCTGTAGCACAATCGGAGGAATTTCCGTTCAAAGTTAATTTTGCGTACTGTATTTATATTATCCTGCAGGCACTTTTATTTTTTAATAATAATAATAATAATAAATGAAATTTATATAGCGCTTAATATGGTACTCTAAGATGCTTTACATATTGGCCTATCAAAACTATGTAAGACAGACTAGGAATAAAAGAAAAACAGAGGTTAAACATGAAGAATAAGGTGGGAGTTAGGTGGGGAAGGCTAGTGTGAAAAGGTATGTTTTGAGGGCAGATTTGAAAGAAGAGAGGGTTGGAGAGACTTTGATGTGGGAGGGGAGTGAATTCCAAAGGGTGGGGGCAGCAACTGAGAAGGCCCAATCACCCCAAGTCCGTCGCTCAGTCCGTGGAACTTGTAGCAGGTTGGCAGAATTGGACCTGAGGAATCGGGAGGGGGCGTGGTGATGGAGGAGGTCGGCAAGGTAGGGGGGGGCTAGGCTGTTGAGGGCCTTGTAGGTGATGAGTAAGATTTTGTAGTTGATTCTGTGTTTAATTGGAAGCCAATGGAGTTCACGGAGGACAGGTGTGATGTGTTCTCTGGAGCGGGTACCAGTGAGGAGGCGTGCAGCTGAGTTCTGGACATATTGAAGTTTTTTGAGGACTTTGTTGGTGGTGCCGTAGAGAAGACCATCGCAGTAGTCAAGCCTGGATGAAATGAAAGCGTGGATGAGTGTCGCAGAAGCGGTAGTTGACAGGTTGGGGGCGGAGGCGGGCGATGTTTCGGAGGTGGAAAAAGGCAGTTTTGGTAATATGGTTAACATGGGGGAGGAAGGAGAGAGTGGGGTCCAGGATAACTCCAAGGTTACGGATTTTGGTGGAGGGGGTGATGGTGGAGCCGTCAATGTTAAGGGTGAAGTTCATAGTGGAGTGAGTGAGGGTGTCAGGACCAATGATGAGGATTTCGGATTTGTTGGAGTTGAGTTTGAGAAAGCTCAAACTCAACTCAGTCAGTCAAACAGTTGGAGAGGGTTGAGAGGTTGGAAGGACTGATGGTTTTGGAGGGGAGGTAAAGCTGTGTGTCATCGGCGTAACAATGGAACCGGAGTCCATGGTGACGAAGGATCTGACCAAGAGGAAGCATGTACAGAATGAAGAGGAGTGGACCAAGCACAGAACCCTGGGGGACACCGTGGATGAGAGGAGTAGTGGCTGATTGACAGTGGTTGATGGTGATGAATTGATGTCTGTCGGAGAGATAGGATCCAAGCCAGGAGAGGGCGGTGCCAGTGATGCCAAGGGTGGATTGGAGACGGGAGAGGAGAATGGAGTGATTGATCGTGTCAAAGGCAGCACTGAGGTCAAGAGGATAGCAGAAGGTCATTGGTCACTTTGAGGAGGGCAGTTTCTGTACTGTGTTTGGAGCGGAAACCGGATTGGAAGAGTTCAAAGAGGTCGTTGGTGTCAAGGTAGGTGATGAGTTGTTTGGCAACAACACGTTCCAGGATTTTAGACAGAAAAGGTAGATTGGAGATGGGGCGGTAGTTGTTAGGGGAATCAGGATCCAGGCCGGGTTTCTTTAGTACGGGGGTGACTGATGCAAGCTTTAGGGAGGAGGGGACATGGCCGGAGGATAGAGAGGAGTTTACAGTGTTAGTGATGAGGGTGGAGAGAATGGGGAGACAGGCCTTTAGAAGTGTGGTGGGGAGCGGGTCCAGGTTGCAGGTTGTTGATTTCATGGTTGAGACTATGGAGGAAAGATCAGAGGAGGTGATGGTAGCAAATGAGGAGAAGGATTGACCGGTGGTTAGGGGGGGATCCGGTTTGGGACGTAGGGCGGGGTCGATGGTCAACTGGCTGTGGATTGTGCTGATTTTATCATTGAAGAAGGATAGAAGTTATTGCATTTTTCAACTGAGAAGGAGTGAGAGATGGTGTCCAATGGCTTGAGGAGTGTGTTAATGGTGTTGAAGAGGGTCCTTGGATTGCTGCTGCCAGACTGGATGATTCCTGAGTAGTAGGAGGTGCGGGCTGAGTTCAGGGTGTCGTTGTATAGCTGGAGGTGTTGTTTGTACATTTCCTGGTGGACGGTAAGACCTGTTTTGTGGGAAAGCCGTTCCAGTTGGCGTCGTTTGGATTTGAGATGGCGGAGTTCGTCAGTGTACCATGGGGCAGAGTGGGAAAATAAGACCAATTTAGACTGAACAGGTGCAAGCTGTTCAAGGCAGGATGAGAGGGATGAGTTATAGCAGTTAACCATAACTATAAAAATATATAACTTTTATAGTTATGTATGGTGAAAGTACATGAGTATAAATGGAATTTCTTCAATTTCTTGTGTTCAATGTTCAATGTGTTACGGTACGATATGACAACCTTAAATAATACAGTCAATGTCCCACTCAATATCATTTCATCTGTCATTGTCTATTTTTCGAAAATAAATTTCTCTGCCCTGCAACACATAGGCTAGTTAACACATGTTTGTTAAATGAGAAATATGGTCTAGGTCACATTGAAACAGTAATTATACAAACATTATACCAAAATAGCAACAGGCAAGTTTATTCAAACATCACACTAACAAGAACACAATAAGAACAGTAACTAATAGTAAATAAACAAAAAAATGAGAAATGATTTAACAACACTGAACATACTGAACAGAGGCAGGGAAAAAAGACAGAGGAAGAAGACTTGTCCGTTGTCACAGCATCAAGGTCCAACTAGAGATCAAGAAAGGAAGAGCCATGAGGAGGAGTACAACAGAACACTGTGCTCTCTAGGAGATTGTTTACTGATGTAAACTAAGTTTATGCAGTCTTAAAATTATGATTCAAATCCAGGTTTCTATTTCAGGAGAAAGATAGATAATCAGCCGACAGCCAGCCAGCTGATAGCAGCTAGCACTAGATAGAAATCAATGGTCAATTGATTGAATGGTCAATCAATGGTGATGTCGTTACTAATGAGGATTAAAAAAAAACACTGTAAGTAACATACATATGTAAAACATTCGCGCATTTCTTTTTTTTACATCAGCTCACTAAAACTCCCTGTAACTCATGTATGAAGCAAAAAAGAAAGCCTTACCTCCAACAGCTGGTGTTATCGTGCGAAAAGGGAATGATGGCAAGCATGGTGCGCAAGTGCCGAAGTGATTCAGAAACTGCCGTTAAAGCTATACTGTACGATGTGAGAGAGCTAGCATGATTTGAAATTAGCTTCTCTTCGGAGTTCCGTTTAACTCCTCCCCAACCCTTCAGGATTCCCTGCCCCCACCCCTCGACACAGAGCCGTGCACGAGCGCTGCTGCTGCTTACGGGTTACTTCAACGGCAACCATTGCGTCACTTTTCAGGCCATTCAACTCCCTCAGCTGTCGCCATCACTGAAAAGATAATCCAATATTTATTCTCGTTTTTCCTCGAGCAGTCTCCAACTTCTTTTTTGTTGCTGCCTTGTCAGTTTCTGTCTTTCTTTTTCTTGCCTTTTTAAAAGGATGAACCGGGGCAAGTAACCGTGGCAGTGGTAACTTCAGTTGTTTCTCTTCCATTGTGTAAACGTTGTAGGCTCACTAGTCCACTGTCATGAACTACTATGACAACAACGCTTTCTTTGCCCTCCGTGAACGCGCTCAGGCCGGCTCAGGCTCGTACACAGAGGGGAGAGAACGCGCAGGCTTGTGATTGGTTCTTTAGATTCGGGTACAGTGTCTCCGATTGGTAAGCATTTTAACAGGTTTATAGCAGATACAGAATTATTATTTTTTTCGCTTCTTTTTCATTGCCCATAAGTTATTTATTGCTGTCAGGATGTAAAAACCAATTTCAACAACATATTAAAAAGTGCATATTACTGGATTCCGACTTCACAACCTGTGGATTTTAACCTGTTCGTCTGGATTGCGCTATGTTTGACTCTCACGTAACGAGCGCATCTCTGCCGCTCCGTTACTCGGTAACGGAGATGTTACGTCTACGGATCTTCTCAAGGACCCAACCACCTCAGCTTGCATCCCACCAGGACATTCTCAAACAACCAAAATACATCCACCGAGGCTCTGGACGGAATTTTCAGTACACTCACACGAGCAACAAAAACATCCGCTCCTTCTGGTCCACTGGGCCCCGCCCCCCTCCTCGCACAGCCCGTACGGTCAGTCCCGTCAATCACAGTGTACTGTCCCCTCTGCTCAAAGCAACCTGCTACACTCCACTCACCTGTCTGAAATTCTGTCTGCTGAACACCAGATCCCTCAGTAATAAGGCCCTTTTGATAAATGACTTTATTGTTGACCAGAGCCTAGATATTCTCTGCCTTACTGAGACCTGGCCACAACCAAATGACTTCTCCCATCTAAATGAAGCTGTCCCACCAGGTTTTTCGTTTATTAGTAAACCCCGGGTTAATGGGAGGGGGGGTGGCCTTGCTCTCCTCCATCGTGATAACATCAAAGTCACCACTGTCACAGTCCCCCTTCATTCCTCATTTGAATGTCTAGCTGTAAAACTCTCAGGCCCCAAACCCACTATCATCGTCACCATTTACAGACCACCAAAACCCTCCGCCGTTTTCCTCAATGAATTCTCATCACTACTTACTTCTGTATGTGCAATGTCCCCCACTGTTATCCTCCTTGGTGATTTCAACATCCACATTGACAACCCATCCTGTACTTTTGCTAATGACTTCACATCACTTCTGGACTGTCTTGGCATCACACAACATGTCAACCTCCCAACCCATAACAAAGGTCACATTCTGGATTTAATCTGCTGCACTGACATCACTCCCACTAACCTTGATGTCATTGATTTCCCCATCTCTGACCACAAAGCTGTACTTTTTGACATTCATACCCAACTACACAAAACCAAGGAACAACGGACCATCTCCTTCAGAAACATCAAACTTATCAACACCACAGACCTCTCCACCCTGATCAGCTCCTACCCCAACCCTCCCCCAGCTTCCTCCCTGACTGACCTGGTGACTCACTACAATAACTGCCTCTCCTCCTCCCTCACCACCCTGGCCCCCCTGAAAACCCGCTCAGTCTCATTCACCCACACTGCTCCCTGGTTCACTCCTCATCTGCGCCAGCTCAAAGCCACTGGTCGTCGACTGGAGCGACTCTACAATAAGACTCAACTCACTGTACACCGCCAAATATATTCGGACCACCTCCATCACTACAAGAATGCCCTCACCACTGCCAAAACCTCATACTACTCCAACCTCATCAACACTGGTACAGGCAACAGCAGAGTCCTCTTCTCAACAGTCAGCCACTTACTTCAGCCTCCTAAATCTCTTCCTCCAGACATTTCCACCACCCAATGCACTGCGTTCCTTGACTTCTTCAGCTCTAAAATCAACACCATTCACCAACAACTGGCCTCATCTCGCACCCCCTCTGATGACCCACCCTGGATGATCACCTCTGGCCAACCTCTCATCAGCTCCCTCTCTGACTTCACCCTAGTCACAGAACAGACCGTTTCAGAACTCATCCGCAAAGCCAAAACCACCACCTGTCAGCTCGATCCTCTTCCCACCTCCCTTGTCAAAGCATGTCTTCCGTCCATCTCCCCCATGATCACCAACATAATTAACTCCTCCCTCACTACTGGTACTGTACCCCCCACTCTCAAGCTGGCTGCCATCACTCCCATCCTAAAAAAACCTGGTGCTGACCCAACTGACCTTAACCATTACCGGCCCATCTCCAATCTCCCTTTCATCTCCAAAACACTTGAAAGGGTGGTTGCCGCACAACTACAGTCCCACCTCGACACTAACAATCTCCACGAACCGTTCCAATCTGGCTTCCGTCCAAAACACAGCACTGAAACAGCCCTAGTCAAAATCACCAACGACCTCCTCCTTGCAGCCGACTCTGGATTACTCACCATTCTCATCCTCCTCAAGACCGAGGCCCTGCTCATCGGATCCAAATCCACCCTCACAAAATCACAACACACCCCAGCTCCACTCATAATTATCGATGGATTCCCAGTACCCTTCTCCTCCAAAGTCAAGAGCCTCGGCGTCATCCTGGACAACACCCTCTCATTCGCACTCCATATTCACAACATCACCCGGACTGCATTCTTCCACCTCCGCAACATCGCCAGACTCCGCCCATCACTGACCCAATCCAGCGCTGAAATCCTAGTTCACTCATTTGTCACATCACGCATAGACTACTGCAACGCCCTCCTCACCGGACTCCCCACCAAACTCATCAACAGACTGCAGATCATTCAGAACTCAGCCGCCCGGATCATCACCCGCACCAAATCATCTGACCACATCACCCCTGTCCTCATTCAACTTCACTGGCTCCCAGTACACTACCGCATCCAATACAAAACCCTACTCCTCACCTACAAAGCTCTCCACAACCTAGCCCCCAGTTATCTCTGCGACCTCCTCCAAGAATACACTCCCTCCCGCTCCCTCCGCTCAACCTCTGCTGGACTACTATGTATCCCCACATCACGACTCACTTCAATGGGTGCCCGGTCATTCAGCTGTTCAGCACCCAGGCTCTGGAACTCCCTCCCCCCACACATAAAACAGTCAGACACCATTACAACCTTCAAGTCACAACTCAAAACTCACCTGTTCAAACTCGCACACAACGTCTAACTGATCACTGTTTTGATTGTTTTTTTTTATTTTTTATTTATTTCTTATTGCTTATGTTTATTTATTTAGTTATTTATTTTTTCCACAATGACTTGTTTTTAAAAAAATGTATGATGACTATATGCTCTGTAAGGTGACCTTGGGTGTCTTGAAAGGCGCCTCTAAATTAAATGTATTATTATTATTATTATTAATATGCCTTTAAGCAGTACCTCTGACAGTATGACAATGTGTGACGTCATCGCATTTTTTAACGCCTTTTTTGAACAGATACGTGACCTAAAACCGGAACTAACCGGCGAGTGCCCATTCTCCTCGTATTAGACATTCTCTGACCCTACTCGAGGTGTCCGATAGGCGGAGATCTAGATCAGCGGGAGTGGGAGTTGTCTTCAATCCACAAGCGCCAAAAAGTCACTTTCTGCCTTTTCTCGGTCAAGACGGCACCAAATTAGAATTTTATTTTATTATTCGACTACATATAGGACACAATTTCAATACATATTCATACCTCCACCGGTGAAATGCTCCTTTAATAACAACATAAATCACAGAAGACCAGAAGAGGATATCAGTGCACGATGCGTTTTATTTTCCACAGAAGAGAAGGAAACATACATTTCCTTAGCAACATCAGTGAACACATATCTACTAAAAGTCAGTCCCACACACCCACACACACCCATCCCCCGGTATATCGGAATTCACACTTCTGCATAACCCACCCTCTCGTTATACTCTGCATCACTACTCAAAGCCTTGTTGAGTCATTTTATTCTCAGATCTCTCGACCACTCTACATATCTCTACGTGTGCGGAGGACATCGCACTGCTCAGGGCCGTACGGTCTCTCGCCGGGACTTCCCGCTGGTGCTCGGGGGAGACGTGTGACATGGGGCGTAACGCAACAAGTCCCACCTTGTGACCGCAGCGCCCCGCACTGAGAGGGCCGGCAGGAAGTCGTCCTGATCAGCCAATCACATCACGTTTAGTCAACGTTTAGACCCCTCTACCAAACGCTACATACGTTTAGCAGACGTTTTTATCCAGTGCGATTTACATTAAATACATTTTTCAGAAGAAAGAGAATCAACAATATATCTCTGTGGGCACAGTAAGGATGTTCATAGAACTAAGTGCCAAGCAATAACAATCACTAGGTTAACGCATTACCGAACGCAGAAAAGCTAGTGTTCATATCAATAACAACAACCAAGTTCCTTACACAACATCTAGTGAAGAAGAACGATGTAACCACTTTAAAAACAGAGATTTTCAGTAGCTAGCTGTATTAGAACTAGCACACTTAGTTATTCTCCACCTGTTTGGGGCTGAGACTCCACTATCTACCGAAAGACAAAAAAACATTGAATATCTAATAGGTTATTAGGAAATCCACAATTCTCTAAAGACAAAAAGTTTCTTTTGAGATTGCAAACGTTGAATATTGACTCGATAATACTGCAAAACAACCTACTGCTAATAACGTTGTAAACAACAACAGCAACTTTCTATATTTTTCACTTTATGAAATATCTACAACTGGTTAGAAACCACCCACACTGGTTTGCAACCACCGCACCTAATGTTCTGTTTCAGTTGTTTCTCAATCCTTTGCTGAGCTGTTCCTCTGGTTCTGAGGTGTTCCTCTGGTACTCCATCTGGTTCTGAGGTGTTCTCTGAGATGTTCCTCTGGCTCTCCTCTCTGGTTCTGAGGTGTTCCCTTTGGTTCTCCTCTCTGGTTCTGAGGTGTTCTCTGAGATGTTCCTCTGTTTCTCCTCTCTGGTTCTGAGGTGTTCTTCTGAGATGTTCCTCTGGTTCTCCTCTCTGGTTCTGGGATGTTCTTCTGAGATGTTCCTCTGGTTGTGAGGTGTTCCTCTGGTTCTGAGATGTTCCTCTCGTGGTCCTCAGGAGAGAAGCCCCACGTGTGCCGGGTGTGCGGGAAGGCCTTCAGCCAGAGCTCCAACCTCATCACGCACGGCCGCAAGCACGCCGCCGCCGCCGAGAGGCCAGTCTCCTGCCGGCTCCGCCCCCGCGGCCACGACCGCCGCCACGCCCTGCAGCGCCACCAGGAGGGGCCCTGTTTCTACGGCAACGCTCCCTCAGGGAGCCCCGCCCCCCCATGGAGCCACGCCCCTCCGGGGGCCCCCACCCTCGGAGCCCGCCCAGAGGGGCGTCGCTGGCCGGGGTCAGCCGAGGCGTTCTGAGACCCCGCCTCCTTTAGTTTGTTTGTTTGCCGTTTTACTCCCGATTACTTCTGTCTGGGATCATTAAAGTTGTTGGAGGATCTCAGGGTGTGTCCGTGGATTTGTGGTGTTACCAACTGCTTTTATTTAAGGTCGCTGAAGCCAATTGACTTTGAAATGACTGATGTTGTGGAGATGATGCGTTGAGACACATTAAAGCGTCGGTCTAGTCCAGAGCAACAGGGGGTCCGGTGCGTTGATGAGGGTCTGCCTGAGTCTGACGTCACCTGGTTCACACATCTAGATGGTCCATGAGCTTCACGTGAACAAGTGGAAACTGTCCTCAAGCCTTAATCCTTTTCTGATTAACTGTGAAACAGCAACGTTTGTTGACTTGCTACATCCTAGTATTGCAAACCGAACATACAAAGTATACTTTTTAGGTAAAAAAACATATCAAACCATCTTAACAATATTGATTTGCTGTGACCTAGCTAAATCCTTTTCTCTACGTTGCATAAAATAAAAAAATATAAATAATAGTTGATGATGGTTCATTATCAAAGTGCTGCCCTTTAACTGACCTTGAAAAGCACATTAAAACGTCTCACTTGCAGTTTTGCTTTCATTTCCAAATGTTTGAACGGTTGAACTTTGAACGGGGATGACGCAAACCTTTTCTCTCTACGTCTGTGCTCTCCATTCTCTTGGCCATGTCAGAAAGGGTCAGAAAGACTGAAACAGTGAAACAGGAGGAACACATTAACCTCAGTGTGGTTGTGTTGTGTAAGAAGATTGTTAAATCACAGCTGTTTGGTATAATTCAGGATTCAGAAAGGTTCACTGGTGTGAAATTCATTTCCACAGCTTTTTCTTTCAAGTTATTTTCTATGTTTGGATTTGTAAACAAATATTTCCTCCTCAGAGATTGTTAACTCTCTATAATGTTGGGGGAAAATAGAAAAAAAATAGATTTATATCACAGCTTTTCTGGTGCAGAGCTTAGTTTATGTGAACACAGGTATCTGTTCAGAGCAGACAAACTGAAGGTTGGACAGGCTCTGACCCGATGGTGAGCCCAGGCCTAGCTCCTGACCTAGCTTAAAACACAGTGGGCGCTAGCCTCGGGCTAACGTTAGCCTCGGGCTAAGTTTACCCTCGGGCTAGGTGCTGTTCTGGAACATTCTTGAGTCAAATGTGTGCTCTTCTAAAGCCGTGTGGTTCAGTCATGGTCGGGTCACGCTGGGCACTGGTCTCGAACTGGTCAGGAACTGGTCGGGTTACGTGGGCAGGGCCGACGGACTGCGGGGGAAAGTGAGGCAGTCGTGGGGGGGCCCAAGGCAGAGGGGGGGCCCATGGCAATAAAAGAGGTACTGATGGGGGGGGGGCCCATCAGTACCTCTTGTATACAGGGCCCAGGATTTGGTGCAACGGCCCTGCACGTGGGTACTGGTCAGGAACTGGTCAGGTCACGGTGGGTACTGGTCGGGAACTGGTTGGGTAACGATGGGTACTGCCCAGATGCTGGTCGGGTACTGGACGGGTCTCAGTCAGACCCTGGCCCGCTACACCGAGCTTTCTGATTGGTCCATTGGTTCAGGAGGACTCAGGTTGCCATGGTTCCCGTTCTGCTGTGGCGCTGTGGTGAACAGACAGAATCTCCTCTCCACTGGCATCTTGGTTCCTTGTATCAAACCACACATTCCCATAATATCCCCCTTAATAACCTCACGACAGAACAACTTTAAACACCATTAAATACTTGCACTTTTTATATTTTAAACCAATAATCAACCATCTACTATACTTTTATTTTGAAAGTTTATACTATTTAAATATTCATTGCTGGGGAACAGCCAATGAGCAGCCAGTACCTGTGGGTGTAGATGCAGTACAGCGCCCCCATCAGGGCCACACCCATCAGGAAGGCCGTGAACACGATGCCGATGAATGGCAGCGCCTCTATCACTGAGCCTAAACCGCAACAAACAGAGGAGCTAATCAGTTAGCATATGAAGCTACCGCGTCTATCACAGAGTCTAGACCACAACACACAGACAAGCTAATTAGTTAGCTTATGAAGCTACAGCCTCCATCACCGAGCTTAGACCACAACACACAGACAACCCCATCAGTTAGCATATTAAGCTACCACCTCCATCACGGAGCCTAGACCACAACACACAGACAAGCTAATCAGTTAGCATATGAAGCTACCGCCTCGATCACCGCGCCTAGACCACAACACACAGACAAGCTAATCAGTTAGCATATGAAGCTACCGCCTCCATCACGGAGCCTAGACCACAACACAAAGACAACCCCATCAGTAGTTAGCATCGAGCTAACATATAGCAATCAGAATCTAAAGATTCAGATTTACTGTTGGATTAAAGTGCTTTATTCAACCAGTGTGATGTTGAGTCACCTTCTCTAGAAACGTGTTGATCTGGTGAGTAGTTAACAGCGCTTTAAGTAATTTCATATCACTAAGCAGAACATGGGTTTGTGTCTGATGCTCAACGTTTTGATCCAGATATCAGAGTAACGTGGAAGGAGATATATATATATATATTCCCAATTTCGTTGTATAGGTGACTGTACAATGACAATAAAGTCTATCTTTATCTTTATCTTTATATGAAGGGTTTGTGTCTGTAAGGGTGGAACTGGCAGACATAACCTCTGAGGTAGTAGACTGTAATGTCCTGCTGTAACGTCAGGACAACGGGATCAGGGGAATGTTGAGGTAGGTCACACTCACCACGCGGGTCCGGGTCGAGCGCGCTGGGTCTGCGGGGCCGCGGGCCAGCAGAGGGCGCCAGAGGCCGGCCCGCCCCCGGGCTGAGGGACGGGGTCACCATGAGGGGCTGGGTCACCACCATGGGCCGGCTCAGGTTCCTCTCCTCACACTGGAGCACACGGAGGAACAAATCAGGCTGCAACCCCTCACAGACGGGATCCCTCCGTCTGTAGTAATAATAATATTAATAATAATAATAATGCATTTGATTTATGGGCGCCTTTCTTGACACTCATGCAAATCAAACATTCATAAGAGCAAGCAAGCGGAAAAAAACCATAATAAAACAAGAGAAAAGAGTGGGGCCATTCTAGTCCCAAGAATGCAACTGACTCAAAGGGAGTAGGCTTGTCTGAATAGATGAGTTGTCAGGTGAGATTTGAAGGTGATAATGGAACTGGAGTGTTGGATGTTATGAGGCAGAGTGTTCAAGAGGGGGGGGGGGGGGGGGGGGGGGGGGGGGGGGGGCTGAGCAACTGAATGCTCTTGACCCCATGGTAACCAGGCGAGCAGGAGAGGGTGAGCTCGAGGATGAGGACCTGAGAGAACGGGTGGGGGTCTTGATATGGAGGAGCTCGGTAAGATACTGAGGGGCAAGATGGTGCTTGGCACTTGGTTCTATGAACGTCCTGACTGTACCAACAGCAATATGTTGTTGTTTCTCTTTCGTCTGACATATGGACTAATTGTAAGTCGCTTTGGACAAAAGCGTCTGCTAAACGCCTTGGTGTAAATGGGGTGTGGGGGGACTGTGCTGAGGTGCTTCCTCCACCTGCTGGCCTGGAGGAGCAGAGGTCAGGCGGGGGATGGGCTGCCCCTCCGGGCAGGGCGTCCTCGGCGGGTTCTCCTCACTGGAGGAGCCGGAGGAGCAGAGGAGGAGTCGGCAGTGGAGGAACTGCACGGAGGCGTTGTAAACTGGCGGCAGGACGAAGCTGAACCTCAAGGACTGCGCCTCCTCTTCCTTCTCCTCCTCGACCTCCTGCCGGACCAGAGTCTTCCTCCTCTGCTTCACTCCTCCATCTTCATTCGTCTCTACGGACGCGTCATGGGCGGGCGTTTCTCCTCCTGGACCCTCATCACCTCCTCCTCCTCCTCCTCCTCCGCCTCTCATCCTGACTCCTCCTCCTGCTCGACGGTCTCCTCCACCAACTACTCCCTTCACACCGCCTCCCCCATCTCCCTCCCCATGGCCTCCTCCCTCCCCAGCTCCTACCTCACTTCCTCCTCCCTCCCCACCTCCTCCTCCCCCCACCTCCTCCCTCCCCACCTCCTCCCTCCCCACCTCCTCCTCCCTTCCCCCCACCTCCTCCCCCTCTCTCTCCCTTCCCACCTCCTCCTCCCCTCCCCCCACCTCCTCCCCCTCTCTCTCCCTTCCCACCTCCTCCTTCCCCAGCCCCACCTCCTCCCCCTCCCGTGCCCCCCCTCCCCCCCGGTCCTCCCTCCTGCCCTCCCCCCCTCCAGAGCTGGGTGAGGCTGAGGGAGGGCTGGGCGGGGCAGCGGTCCCTGATGAGGGGCCAGTAGGGGGCACTCTTGGGGTCCGACTCGGGGGACACCACACAGGACCGGAGCTCCAGGCTGCCGGCCAAGCGGCCCGCGGAGGAGATCTGGAGGGAGAGAGAGAGCAGGGGGCTTCAGAGGAACACCAGGAGGACCGGGGGACCAGAGATCCACCATGGAGCTATTGAGAAGTTAATTAACAGCCTCGGTGCTAATGAGAACCTTGTCAATAGCTTCTCATTAGCTCCGAGGCTGTTAATTAATAGCTACTATAATTTATTAAAAAAAATGAATACATAAAGACGAAAAATATATGTTCTACCTAAACACACACACACACACACACACACACACACACACACACACACACACACACACACACACACACACACACACACACACACACACACACACACACACACACACACAAACATACAGACACTCATTGACAAACACACACTCAGACAGACACACACATGCACACAAACACACACACAAAGACCCCCCCCCCCCCCCCACACACACACACACACACACACACACACGCACACACACATACCTCCACGTAGACGCGGTGGTCTGCGATGACCACACAGGGGCCGGTCCGGCTCCTCTGGAAGCTCTCAGAGACGAAGAGTCTGAGGGCAAGGACTGGCCCCGCCCTCACAGGCCCCGCCCTGACCGGCCCCGCCCCAACCGGCCCAGCCCTGACATGCCCCGCCCTGACATGCCCCGCCCTGACAGGCCCCGCCCCGACCGGCCCAGCCCTGACAGGCCCAGCACCGACTGGCCCATCCCCGACCGGCTCCGCCTGGAGTGTGGGGGCCAAGAGGAGGTCCCCCCCCCCAGAGCCCGGGTCCGGGGGTACCCCACCCAGAGAGGTGGTGACCTCATCGTCATCCGGAGGAGACGCACAGAAACAGCTGATCTGCAGAGGAGGAGGAGGATGGGGGGGGGGGGGGGGGGGGAGGAGGATTAAATGGAAGAGGAGAAGTTAAGCACACGCAACAACCATCACTACCACTCATTCATAAAGAGTCTTCTATTGTTACTGTGGTTGTTTGTCGCACACATACACATACACACACACACACACACACACACACACACACACACACACACACACACACACACACACACACACACACACACACACACACACACATGCCCCTCACCTGAATGCGCAGGGGCCCGGTGGTTTGGGGGCCGTTTGTAGGGAGGGGGCGTGGCTGCTCTCTCCAGATGAACACCTGACCAGAGATGAGCAAAAAAAAGTTGTTGCCACCCAGAAAACGTCATGTTTTCCATGAAAACTCACTTTTATTCAATCGCTTTCAGCTGTGCTTACAGAATTGCAAAAGGGTTTTCTAATCATCAGTTAGCCTTTTCACACGATTAGCTAAACAATTTACCATTAGAGCACAGGAGTGCTGGTTCCTGGAATTTGGCCTCTGTACACCTGTACAGAGGCCTATTCTTTGAAAACAAATGCAGATGGCTAGCGTAGAAGTGCATGGGAAAGGGTCAGAGTTGTTATGACAGTGTTGTAAAATATCTACTACGAAGCTGTAGGGAGAGCTGTGTAGAGAAAAGAGTGAGCGAAAACCGAGAAAACAGCGAAGAAATGGCCGATCCTGCATAGTGGAGAAGGGTCCAGCTGCAGGCTTGGGCGTTCCCGTCATGACACAAAAACGCCCATCGGGCGTTCCCGTCATGACACAAAAACGCCCATCAGGCGTTCCTGTAGCGTTTCATCGATCACTCAAGAAGAGGTGAGTGAGTTTCGCAAGGCATGCTGGGTATGCTACCCTTCCTTTTTTGGCGGTTTTACCTCGTAGTAACTTTCCAGAAAAACGAAAGGGTTATGATCAGAGATTATGTCAGTAAGTATGATATTGTTTAATTGACAACATTGGCTGTGAAGTATTCTCATTTAAATCACTGATAAGCTGTGGTATCTTTGTATCCGAATTCGAATCGGATATAAATACTCGTGACAAGCATGGTTCGGTGGCAGCGAATGCTATGCTATAGTCCATAAACGTTGAATATACTATTCAGAAATCAGCAACGTTTAAGACGGTTTGTAGGTAGGGTAAAGTTTGCAGCGAAGGCTTTGCCGATTATTTTACTGTGAGGTTAACATTACCAAAGTACATTGTTAAGTTGGATGTTAAGGTGTCAGCTGGCATGGTAAGAGGCATGAAATCGCGGCCACTCTGCTTCGTTGTGGTGACACACGCATCGGATTAAACTGTGCATGTAAACGTACTAGTACGTCTAAACTAACTAGTATGTTTACATGCATGGCATATCAGAGAATTCTGTCAGTTCGGTCGCGGCGCAACGAATGAATAAAGATCGTTAGCACTCTGAAAAACATGACAGATGTGCCCTCAGTTACTACTTTATTACCTCGTTGATGACCAACGTTTAGGAAAACATGTACTTTTAATTCACCCTTGGGTGAAATCGAAGCGTAGTGTGTACTGAATGCGTGTTGATGATGATGCATATGAATTGCAACTTACACGTCTTCCAAACCTTTTCAGTACCCTGGCACATGCTTTGTCCAATGGACCATGGAAGGGACTTTACTTGGCTGACGAGGTAAAACGTGTGGCTGGCGCACGATTCATTGCATCTCGTAGAGTAGCATTCACTGGTAGACAGGCAGGCCTCTAGATTGTTTATTATGATTTAATGAAGTGTTCCTATGTGACGCTCATGGGCCCTGGTTGCTGCTAAATGCTTGTTGAAAGTGCATTGTGCACTTTTTGTATGTAGCTACAAAATGAGGGTGGATATCACTTTATAGTTTATAGGCATTATATACTAATAAGAATCATTGACAAATCACATTCCCCTTTTACCACCACAGGACGCACCTCACCAGTATCAGAGCAACAGCTGTGGGGTGTTTATGCTGATGGTGAGATGCATTATTTTCAGAAATGATGACTAGTTTGCAAAACAACTCATTTGCATGTTAATTTCAGTACGCAATGTATTCTACCCTCAAAAGCAATATGATTTCAGTGAGGTGAGTTCTTTCTAATCTCAATCAGATGTGTAGCATGAAATATAAGGCTTTTAATAATTTAGTCATCCTTACTGGAGGCTACAATTAACATGCATCATAGGTCATACACATTACTTTGTCTTCAGGTACTGCACTTACGGGAGGAGATGGCTACATCTTCACAATAATTTACACTGCCATAGTACACTGCTAAACAGTACTGTAACATGGATTTGTATTGGGCTATGAAGTCATTTAAAGCATAATTTTACTTTTCAGGGGGACATGCTCTCTATCAGGAGGTGGTGGTTTGACAGCTGTTGGAGACCTTTATGCTTGAAAGGTTTATATACTGTGTCCATGTTGCTATTTACTTATTTTTGGTGCTCACGAAGATCGTAGCCAATACACTTGTCTCTCCGTCTCTAGGCTAGCCCTGCAGAACTAGCTGGCTCCTTCTCACCCTCTCCATCTCCCCATCTCAGTCACACCTTCCAATCACTAAGCAGTGAAAGGTATTACATACTATGTCCATACTTTTCTATTTACGTATATTCTCTCTTGCTCTTTCTCAGACTTTTGATCGATCAGTGATTGCCTTTTTGTTTAATGGTGTGGGTAGTGTTGGTCTGGGCTTGTGTGATTGAAGGTTGATCATAATCCCTGTTTCTCTCCCTCTCTCTCGCTCTCCTTCACTCTTTTTCGGCTCTCTCGCTCTCTCTAGCCCTGCAGGACTAGCTGGCACACCAAGCTCACCCTCTCCATCTCCCCATCTCAGCCACACGCTCCAATCTGGCACAACAGAGGACAGGCCATTCTTACCACCCAAAGTCCTTCAGCAAATTGTACAAGAGACGCTGAGACTGGACATGGCGATGCTTGGCGTGTTCAACAGGGTTTCAAAAACATTCCGAGAACTTATCAAGCCTCTCCATCATTCCATATATATAAATGACAGTTTGGCAGGGGACATTAAGCTTAATAAAGACAATCTCATATACATAACGGTTAGAAAGATGTACAACAATGCAGGCTGTGTCAGTGGCCTTGCGCTACGCCTCAAAGGCTTCTCAAAAAAGAGGAATTGGCCTAGCGCACCCCTGGTACTGAGGCACGTTGCATATGCCAGGTTTGTCATAAAAGATGTCTGCCTAGCATAATGTTCTTTTATTACTCCTTTTTCGTTTTATTTGGGACGTCTTTTTTTGCAATCCCTTTCATTTGTAAATGTACATACTACTGTAGTAAATGTATCTGCCCAGAAATGCTGGTATTTTATTACTCCTTTCTTTTTTGTTTTTGTGACAAATGCTATACGATGTATGTAACATACATTTGTGCCTACGATGTATGTTGTAAGGTTAATTGTTACAGAGCAATTACTGTATTTTGTCTTTATTGAAAACATTCAGTGGGAAAAGTAAGTGAACACTTGGAGTCAAATGGCCTACTGTTTGAGCCTTCATAGTGTCTGGTAACTGGATTTGAACTGCATAATGTCCCAAGTGTTATTTTAATCTATTAATTATTTAATTTGGGCATATTCTTAAACTATACCAAACATCTCACTTATACCTAATACACTACCTATACTAACCCAGAAGATAATGAACATGAGATCATGGAGCCTCCCTCCCTGTAATGAGGGGGAATGAAGTTTGGGCCGAGATTCGACGCATAAAAGTAAGCTAACATTCTGTAGGCCTAGCTGGCTAACGTACCCGTATTACGAGATCGAAGAAGAAGGGGGCGCTAACGTCAGTTTTATGCTGCCCATACTACTAGATCGACGAAGAAGAACGGGGCGTTCCAGCCTGCGTAAACGAGAACGCCCACCACACGAGAACGCAGGGGGGGGGCGTTTTAGTCTGCGTGAAC
>NC_079413.1:18828645-18851145 GCF_026213295.1 Gadus chalcogrammus | reverse complement strand
CACCTGCGCACACAGGCACACACACACATATGCACGCACGCACGCATGCAAACACGTGCTCACACGCAGGCACACACACACACACACACAGACACACACACACCTGTACCAGCACAGAGAGCTGTGTGGCCAGCCCCTCGGCCTCCAGCATCCAATCGAGGGCCTGCTCCGAGATGAGTAGCAGGATGATCCTCCTATCAGGAGCCGGGGGCCGAGTCAGAGGCCTCAGGACCACGGTCACCTGAACAGGTAGACGGAGAGAAGGTAGGGCCGGCTGGACAGCAAATAGAAGGTTGAATCTATGGTCATGTGACGCAGGTGAGTTGAATTTGAAACTATTATGCTATGATGTTAAAGACCCAGATTGTATATTAACGAAGTCTCAAGTGTTGAGGTTATTGATTGATTTATGAATTGTATTTTTCTTGGTTACCGTGCGACCGTGGGTGGGCCGGCCCACCGCGACCAGGTGCGTCTCCTGGCCCCCCCTTTCCTGGGCGGCGCACCCTGGCCCGGCCTGGAAGGTCTCCAGCTGACCACGGACGGGGTGCAGTGCCCCCGCTGGCGACAGGCGGCACTGCAGCACCTCTCCGCGGACTGCACAACACAACACAGTAAAACAGACGAGAGAGTACCGGACAAACAAGTTGATATCACAGGTCACGTGTAATGGGTTATTTTAACGTTGTGTGAGCACAAGGCCTGACGTAGCCTTCTTCATCACATTCATCAAATAACTAACACTATTAAGTCGTTAGGAGCCAAAATATAAACCACAACTGAATTTTATTCCAGACACTGACACAGGTGACAAACCAGTCTATAATCGAACCCTACCTGCCACACTCCTCCAGATCAGGATCCACATCACCGCCAACCGGAGAGCCGCCGGTAACGGGGCCATGGCTGCTGCACCGGAAAGATTTGAACAACACTCTAGATCCAAGCATGCTGCAACATTCAACATTATGTGTTCTCTTAATGGCCTGCTTCGTTTCATTGTTGTTTCTCAAAACGAGTCTACCTAACTGACCAGCCGTGGTCGGTTTATTTGGTTGACCCCTGGTGTCCGTGGTTGACCCCCTGACCCCTGGTGCCTGGGGTTGACCCCTGGCCTGTTCGTCATGTTTCCTCTGAATTACCGAACTTGTGTTTATTATGCCCGACACCTGCGCAGCTCTGCGTCCAACGGCCTCCTCGTCCGCACATGTGCGTGCGCAACGCTTTGGTGAGGTGTGTGTTGCGATTAAAACCCACAAACATTTAAGAATACAATATCAGGCTTTTATATATTATGAAATAATGTTAAAGGCCCACTATGCAGGATCGGCCATTTCTTCGCTGTTTTCTCGGTTTTCGCTCACTCTTTTCTCTACACACCTCTCCCTACAGCTTCGTAGTAGATATTTTACAACACTGTCATAACAACTCTGACCCTTTCCCATGCACTTCTACGCTAGCCATCTGCATTTGCTTTCAAAGAAGCCGGCGAATGCGTGGAGCCACGTCCAAAGTAGATGTTCATAAAGAGTAGACAAGGTTATACATTTTGAAATGGTGCATTTGTGTTACAATAAACATGAACCAATCCTTTTTTATAGTTGACGGGAGATTTTATATCCTACATTAGAATTGTTTTATCTTTGGTTGAACAATTTGCGCAGCAATCGTACATTTATGTATCTGCTTAAGTACGTCACTTGTGTACGAAATCGCCAGTCCCCGCAGGAGAGTTGTTGTAGCCAAATGCTGTGTGTGGAAGATTAGGGACTCATTTATGTTTACGTGTACATTTTTGCCAATAAACATTGTAAATAAATATGATTGTATATGGTTTTAAAATGTTTTCCTTTTTTAAATATAACAGATGTTTGCACCACTTTTCTTTCAGTTGTTCAATAACACACACTTTTTGGTTAGAAAAATATTTATTTGGGATAGTGAAAAAAATGCAAGTGACAGTTATTCATGGACTGTTTTTTTCCTTACGGCTATTGTGTAGCATCTTCTTGATGGTTCTCTGGATTTCCTCGGGACACTTGTAACCGCGCAAGTTCGGATGTCGGTGGTGGCTGTAACGGGGCAAGCAGGCCGAGCCGGCTTCGGTCATCAAGCCTCGTAACGATAACTCATAATAACAATGCTGTTTGCCAACGCTTGTAACTAAGAAAAAATACAAGCAATTCCTGAAAAGCTCGCCCAACGTTTACTCGTGTCTGGCCTCTCTGTCGGTCAGTCTTCCTTTTCTCTTCTTCTGCTTCTCCAACATTGGGTTTTTCTGTCTCTTTTTTTTAGTCGGCTGATCCATGATGAATGTAACAATCCCTTCGTTACTTGTGTTTATCGAGCCAGTTCCATGTTTGTGTGTGTAGTGCCGTAGAGCAATTCCTTACTTCATGCCGAGACTCCCACGAGAGTGGGCGGCGTTGCCGGCAGAAACTTGTATTTTAAGTGCAATATTTATTCATAACATCGGTTTATAACCCTTTAAATAAGAATGATAAGTCAAGGTTAGATCAAATAAATCAAAAGTGCATATGTTTTCTTTAGACCGTTTCGGTTCCAGACTTTTCTTTTTTTATACTCGGGGGGCCAGCGGGGTGGCCAACCTCTGACCACCCTGGCCCCCACGTGGCTACGCCACTGCGTGTGGCAGCTTTAATAAATAATACAGCTTATATCTTATAGCCTATCTTCTCCATAGTTGTCTAAAGTAAAAGCAGCCTACCGTTCAGCACAATAGAGACAACACACTAAACTGAAGTTTTTTTTAATTGTTTTTCTGTTTAACAGGTTATCAGCTGCAGGCGTCTTTCAAGGCGAAGTTAAAGAAGTTAGAAAACTGTAAATAAATCTGTGAGGCGTGTAACTCTGCAATCGGATAACAGAGGAGGACCCTTAAGGTTAAATAAGGTTGCGTGGTGATATTTCAGCTATTTAATATAATAAAATATGATATAGTATAGGCTTATATTAGCTTATATACTCATATTAAAATAGAGTAATCATCTTACCTGAACCGCAACACTGAAGCGGCCAAACTTGTGGAAAAACTGCCGGTAGAAAATTTGAAAGAAAAGTCGATTTCCTTTAAGTTTTAAATGAACATTTCACACGATCAATTACTGCGTTTCGCTTTCGATTTGAACCCTTACGATATTTAGAGTTAACATGTTACTGAAAATCTTTAGTGAATAAGAGGTAGCCTGTCTCCCCCGGACAGACGCGTGTGTCAGGTGGGAGGGGGGAGGTGGGAGGGGCCCCGGGATGGTGTGACAGCCTGCAGAGGGGAGGGAAGAGAGAGGGTAGACGTTGAGCATCAGGCGACAGGGAGGGAGGATGGAGTGGAGAGAGGGGCGAGTGGGAGGGGAGGAAAACGAGAAGGCAGGACTGTTAAATGTTTAGAAGATGCACACAGGGAGAGAGAGAGAGAGAGAGAGAGAGAGAGAGAGAGAGAGAGAGAGAGAGAGAGAGAGAGAGAGAGAGAGAGAGAGAGAGAGAGAGAGAGAGAGAGAGAGAGAGAGAGAGAGAGAGAGAGAACATAGGGGTGAAAAAATGCCCTCACATAACACAGAATGTGGCATGTAGCCTACCTCTGGAATCAGACACTCTAGCAAAAGGAGGAGAAGCCGAAAGTAATAATACTTTGTATTGTGACCAGATTAAGGGGGTCAGATATTGGACCATCATTATTTGTTTATCGGTCAGTGTGATATATGTCCAGAAACTATCCCATACTGGTGCTTTATCCTTGCTTATAGTATTCAGCTTATTAAGCATGTGTTCATATGAGGCTGTTTTTATCATGGCGTTAGCCCATTCTTTAAACCCTGGAGTTGTAGGTGTATTCCAGTGTTTAGGAATCGTCCTTGCAGCCACTGTAATGCCAACCACAAGGACAGAAAAACTCTTTACTTGACACATTACATAGTTGACTTCTGTCACCTAGCAGGCAAAGTCTCAGAGAGACTGGTATTTTTCTACCGGCCCATTTGCCAAGGTACTCCAAAACAAATCTCCAAAAGGGCTGAATAGATGGGCATTGCCAAATACAGTGTGATAAAGTACCAGCTTCTTTCTGACATTTCCAACATAAATTGTTATTCATTGCTCCCATTCTATATAGTCTTAGTGGTGTAAAGTAGTACCTGTGTATTATTTTATATTGGGTGAATTTCCCTTTGGCTTCCCTTATGTACATTCCATTGTCAGATATAATTTTCAACCCTGTACTGTCCTCCATTATACATCCCAAATCTTTCTCCCATATTACTTTTAGGTTATGACAGTCATAGCTAAGCAATTGGTTGGTTTTCCTATAAAACATAGAAGCTCGTTTGCATTCCCCAGGTAGTTTGAGGTAATCCATGATGTGGTTCCCATCTCTGTATTGAATCTTGGAGGTAATTAGCGTCTGCTAAATGCCCTAAATGTAAATGTAAATGTAATACAGCTCCTGATTTGAAGGTACTTCCAAAAATTGTCTTTACCCTTGAGCTTATATTTTCTCACGAAGTCTGAGTATGATATAAACACTTGATCTTCAAATAGATCAGCAATGTTTCATATACCACTACTATGCGGCTTCTTCCAAAATACTGATGTCCTTCCAATTTTAATCATTGAGTCATACCATAAGGAGGAGTAGGATGCTTACAATGTGACAATTTAAACATTTTATGTACTTTGGTCCATATCTCTTTGGAGTGTGCCATGATAGGATTGGGTAAATTAAGGAAACACTGGGAGAGTCTACCTATTGGTGAAAAAGGGAGTGCCAACTTATTTTCAATAGCAATCCATTCTAATGTATTATCTTTATTCCAGTGTCTGGTTATTTTGGCCATTTCGAAAGAGATGTAATACAATCTTGGGTCTGGCAATCCCAGTCCGCCTTTGTCTCTAGGTGAGCACACTTTGCTAAGCATAATTCTGGCTTAATTTCCCTCCCCATAAAAAGTCTTTAATTATTGTGTCATATCGTTTGAAAATCTGAGGCAAGGCAAGGCAAGGCAATTTTATTTATAAAGCACATTTCAGACACAGGGCCACTCAAGGTGCTTCACAGGGTTAAAATCAAATATAGAACACACATACAAAAAAGAAACAAATTTGAAACATGGATGGAAATACAACATTTAAATAAAAGAAATAAAACATTTGAACAAAAAATAAAAATTACAGGTTAAAAGGGAAACAAGAAAGTTTTGAGACCCGACTTAAACGAGCTGAGAGTCTCAGCGGACCTCAGACTCTCTGGCAGTCCGTTCCAGATATTGGGCGCATAAACGCTGAATGCCGCCTCTCCCTGTCTTGTCCTAGCTCTGGGGATTTTTAAAAGACCTGTCCCAGACGACCTAAGAGCTCTGGTCAGTTCATAGCGGATCAGAAGATCAGTCATGTATTTTGGCCCTAGACCATTTAGGCTTTATATACCAACATCAATATTTTAAAATCAATTCTCTGTTTGACAGGAAGCCAGTGTAAAGACTTCAGAACTGGGGTGATGTGATCCACTTTTTTGGTCCCAGTGAGGACTCGAGCAGCAGCGTTTTGAATTAGCTGAAGCTGTCTGATTGATTTTTTTTGAAGGCCTGCAAAGACACTACAGTAGTCAAGTCTACTAAAAATAAATGCATGGAAAAGTTTTTCCAAGTCCTGCTGAGACATTAGCCGTTTCAACCCAGTTTGAAAGTCAATCTAGTAATATGTTGTGGTCAACTGTGTCGAACGCAGCACTGATATCCAGTAAAACTAAGACAGAACTTTTGCCACTGTCTGTGTTTAAGTGGATGTCATTGAGGACTTTAACCAGTGCGGTCTCAGTGCTGTGGTGTTGTCTAAAACCTGACTGAAAGACATCAAAGCAGTTAATCATTGCTAAGTAGTTATTTAGCTGATGATAAACAGCTTTTTCAATGATCTTGCTTAAAAATGGTAGGTTGGATATCGGCCTATAATTGTTCATGAGTGATGTATCTAGATTTTTCTTTTTTGTGAGTGGCTTGATGACTGCTGTTTTCAGGGGCTGTGGGAATACACCAGTGCGAAGGGACATATTGACAATTTCTAGGACATCTGAGGCCATGCAGTTAAAGACTGCCCACAGTTTTAAAGAAGCCTGTGGGCAGAATGTCAAGGCAACAGGAGGAGGAGTTAAGGTGTTGTATAATGTCATCCAGGTTTTTCTTGTTTATCAGAAAAAACTCTGTCATGGCATCTGAATTTATTTTAAATGGGTACAGAGATAAAACATATCTTGAACCTGGTATTGATGCGGTAACAGCTTGTCTTATTTTATGAATTTTCTCGGTAAAGAAGGAGGCAAATTCATTGCAGGCCCTCGTGGAAAGATGTTCAGACGCTACTGTCACAGGAGGGTTTGTTAGCCTGTCAACAGCAGCAAACAGGGCATGTGCATTGTTGCTGTTTTTGGTGATGATGTCAGAAAAGAAAGACTGCCTTGCATTTCTTAGTTCTAGGTTAAAAGTACGTAGTTTCTCTTTGAACATATCATAATCAACATTGAGATTTGTCTTTCGCCACCTGCGTTCTGCTTTACGGCACTCTCTCTGAGGGGATATAGTTACTGGTACCATCATGAGTATATAATTGAATTGTGGAGAAATCACAATTTTTATAAGATTAACCTTTCCCCATAATGTCAGATTAATTGTCCCCCATTTATCTAAATATTTTTTTATTTTTTGTAGTACTGGTTCAAAGTTTAATGCTGGCATTTCTTCCACAACCTGTCTTAGTTTTATTCCCAAATATTTCATCCCTTTTGGTACCCATTTAAAACCAAAGTTTGTCATTAAGTTTGAATTGAGTAATCTCGCAATAGGCATGGATTCCGACTTTGTCCAATTATTCTTGTACCCTGATAATTTGGAATATGATTTTATTGTGTCCATTAAGTGGGGCGTCGAAATCAATGGGTCTTTTACCAGCATAAAAATATCCTCTGCGTACAATAACAATTTGTGCTCTTTCCCGCCTCCATCCACTCCTTTAATATTTGCATTGGCCCTAATCGAATTAGCCAGCGGCTCCAATACGATATTAAACAATAGTGGGGATAAAGGGCAGCCCTGTCCTCTGGTAAGGTTGAATAGAGGTGATATTAGCCCGTTAGTCATCACAGCTGCCTTTGGGCTTTTATACAAGGTTTTAATCCAGCTAATAAATGTTTGTCCGAATCCAAAATGTGATAGAGCTGCAAGCAAGAAATCACATTGAACCCGGTCGAATGCCTTCTCAGCATCAAGTGAGAGGCCAACGACTGGGTCTCTTCCTGTCCTGTTGGACCATATCAAGTGTAATAGTCTTCTCATGTTGTCTGTAGACGACCTATTTTTCATAAATCCCACTTGGTCAAGGTGTATGATGCTTGGTAATGCACTTTCCAGACGTAAGGCCAAGATCTGACGGACAATTCTTAGTCTGTAAACACGTTTAATCTTTTGTGTGTCTGTCAGACGCTGCTACTCTCTCTCTTCTTCCAGGATAGGATTCATTATAGATTCATGGATCATTTATCCAGAGCTGTTGAAGAAAATTGGACCACTCAGGAACTCCCAGAATGGTCACACAAACTAACTATCAGCCTATACTATTGTGTTATATTGAGATCTATTATGGAGAGCAGGTGGGTTGTACGTTTCTGATGATTAAATATCATTAACTCCTCGGATGGTCTGTCCGTGTGAACAAGGATCACTCAGAAATGTCCCCAAATGAGAATGAAGAATTTGAAAACCCTGGTTCATTACTGGGATGATACAAAAATGCCCTGTGTGTATGTGTAGCGTGTTTGTATGTGTGTTAATGCTTTTTTTTTGGTTATTTTCATGTCTACATTTTAACCTACTTGTTCTCCATTCTCCCAAACAGACCTTGAGGGCTTTGAGTTTGGAACATTATTAAATGTACCAGATGAGTCTTTCATCCGTCCCCAAACATTACTCGAGTTGAAAACCAGGTGACCAAGGCATCGGAAACCCTTCTACCTGTCTCTGCGTGTGTCAGTGTGTGCGTCTGTGTGTGTGATTGGATCCGTGTGTGTGTGTCTGTGCGCATGTGTGTTTATATGTGCTCGTGTGTGTGTTTGTGGGGGTATGTGTGTGTGTTTGTCTGTGTGTATCTGTGTGTGTGTGTGTGTGTGGCGGTTTGTGTGCGTGCATGTGTGTGTGTGTGTGTGGCCACACCCCCTTTAATTAAAACCATTACCCGTCCTGTCTTTGTCCATCAACTGTTTGTTCTTCCAAATATAATATGGGAGCTCTAAACCAGCCGGTGTCTTTCCGGGCGGGCCGCATCCTAATGCCTGCTGGGTAATGACATCCATTAGGGCTCCTAGCGCTGAGTGCTGCCTGACGCACTGTGTTGTTTTTGTCTTCCTGTGTGTGTTCTTGTCGAATAAAAAAAAAAAGTTTTTTATGCAGGTGCGTTTGTGTGTGTGAGGCTGTAGGTCTGTGTGTGTACATGTATCTGTCTTTGAGTATGCGTGTGTGTGTGTTTCTAAGAGTATGTGTGTGTGTCTAGGAATGTGTGTGTGTCTAGGAGTGTGTGTGTGTGTGTCTGTCGTGCGCGCTAGTCAAGGAGCATGTGTATTTGTGTGTGAGTACGTGTCTAGAAGTATGCATGTGTGTGTGCATGCGTATGTATGTGTCTGTGTCTAGTCTGCATGCATGTGTCTAGGAGTATGCATGTATGTGTTTGCATGCACAGTGTGCGTTGGGCATTAAGGGCACACCGCCTAGAGCAGCCTCTCCAGACACACTAGAGTTCTAAGGAGTCTTGAGTTCGGACATGCTGAGCCTCGGCCCTCGGCTCAGCTGCTCTCTAATAAACTGCTGTGCCCTGGCCTCTTGTGCGTATGTCTATAGGAGAAGCCCACCACGGCCACTGGGGGGCGATGGCTGGTCTACTTCCAGTGGGGTTTGGTGAGTTTGTCCTTCCATCGTCAGAGAACTTAGGTTAGCAGCGTCTGCGGTCCATGGTGTGTTTGGTACGGTCACTGGGATATAGACATCGGAATATAGTTTCCATGACTCATTCAGCCAAAGCTAGAAGATGCAAGATGGCGGAAGTGGCCAGAGAGAGAGAGGAAAGCGATTAGAGCGTGAATAAGAGCCGAGACCCAAACGAACACAGCTTCCAACATCTTTACTACGACACGCTCCCAGGGAGAGATCAAGAAGCAACAGAATACACGACAGGGAGGGGAGCGGGCAAACAATCAAAATATAAACCCAATGATTAAAAGCTCCATTTACCTTTATATTTATACTTCACATTCTGAAATTATTGCGGATTAAGAAACAATTAAATCCTGGACGTATCATCAAACGATGGGAAGGGATAATAATGTAAGGCGCAATGAAATTATCAGCACACGAAATGAACACCAACAATGCTCATCCTTCTGTCCTCTGGCGCCCCATGTGGCCACAAACGGTACTACAGCACAACTGAGCAGGGCGGCGAGGGTGCGACTTTAACAGAAGTCAACGAAGATGAGCCGCCGTATTTATTGATCAGATACAGGTTGAGGTGAATAGTCCCGATGTTTAATATTGCTATGTGTCATTCAGATATGAATTTAAGTCGGGTCACATGTTCCCGTAGACGTGATGCTGGGCAGATTCCAACCCATCCTTCATCACATGACATAATCTGGATTATCTTCAGATATCAATCGAGAGAGTCCTATGCATGTACCCCATGTCTGATAGAGAGAGAGGGATAGAGAGAGAGGGTTAGGGAGAGGGAGAGAGAGAGAGAGTGAGAGCGACAGAGTGAGAGAGAGTGAGAGAGAGAGAGCTAGAGAGCGAAAGAGCGAGAGAGAGAGCAAGAGATATTGAGGCAGTCTCTTTAATCAAACCCCAAACCGTCCCCATCAGAGGTCAATCTTCTGCAATCACACTTTCTGAGCGGCCAGTCACGCCCATTAACACCAAGTGACTTCACCTGAGCCAATCAGAAAGAGCTTTCTTCATAGGCTCCGTTTTGGAGCCCCCCCCCCCCCTCCCTGAGGGTGGAGGTTCGGCCTCCTCCCCCCCCCCCCCCGAGGGCGGGGCCTCAGCAGAGGCCGGAGACGTAGTCGAAGTCCCTGAAGGTGTCCTGGTCCTTGCGGGAGAGGACGCGGCGTTCCCGCGGCGGCGTGAGCGCCGGCTTCTCCCCGGTGAACTCCTCGTCGAAGTTGCTGACGTCGGCGTTCCCGCTGAGAGCCGGCACGAAGGGCGGGGCGAGCTGCCGCTGGAGCAGAGCCTCCCAGTCCATGGTCTGGGGACACAGCAGGGGGTCAGAGGTCAGCAGGGGGTCAGGGGGCAGCAAGAGGTCAGGGGAGGAGGAAAGGAGAGGAGAGGAGAGAGGAGAGGAGATGCTGACCTTAAAGAAAGGTTGTTTCTTCACGTCCTCTGCGTCCTTCTCTCCGGAGCCCAGCCGTCTCTCTGGGTTCCTCCTCAGCAGCTGGAGGACAGAACAACAAACATGGAACCCTCCTCTTGTCTGAACCCTCCTCACATCCTCCTCACATCCACCTCACACCCCTCCACCCTCCTCCTGCAGGTCGCTGTTCCCCATGGGGAGAGCTATGTTGATCAACAAGAGGTGGTTTGAGGACGAGGCGGCAGGAAGCTCACCCTCCTCATGATGGCGATGGCGTCGGTGGACAGGAAGCGGGGGTAGCGGACCTCGTCGTTCACGATGCTGTCGAACACCTCCTCCTCGTCGTCACCGGGGAACGGCGACTGGGGAGGAGACGCTTATTAATACAGATTAATACAGGTATGAGAGACATTAACCACTGCTGCCACTAGATGGCACCGTCGTTGAGTTCAGAGTCCTTTACCTTCAGCAGGACGGAATCAGGTTATGACTCAACATTTACAAGATACCTGTCTCTGTACTGTATTACCCCTACCTGCTCCTTGATGACCTGTCTCTGTACTGTCTTACCCCTACCTGCTCCTTAATGACCTGTCTCTGTACTGTCTAACCCCTACCTGCTCCTTGATGACCTGTCTCTGTACTGTCTTACCCCTACCTGCTCCTTAATGACCTGTCTCTGTACTGTCTAACCCCTACCTGCTCCTTGATGACCTGTCTCTGTACTGTCTTACCCCTACCTGCTCTTTAATGACCTGTCTCTGTACTGTCTAACCCCTACCTGCTCCTTAATGACCTGTCTCTGTACTGTCTAACCCCTACCTGCTCCTTGATGACCTGTCTCTGTACTGTCTTACCCCTACCTGCTCCTTGATGACCTGTCTCTGTACTGTCTTACCCCTACCTGCTCTTTAATGACCTGTCTCTGTACTGTCTAACCCCTACCTGCTCCTTGATGACCTGTCTCTGTACTGTCTTACCCCTACCTGCTCCTTAATGACCTGTCTCTGTACTGTCTAACCCCTACCTGCTCCTTGATGACCTGTCTCTGTACTGTCTTACCCCTACCTGCTCCTTGATGACCTGTCTCTGTACTGTCTAACCCCTACCTGCTCCTTAATGACCTGTCTCTGTACTGTCTAACCCCTACCGGTGGACGAGAGTGACCAGGTTGTGAATGCTCACCTCCCCCACCATCATCTCGTAGATCAGGACCCCCAGCCCCCACCAGTCCACCGCCCGGGTGTACGACGTGTCCGTCAGGACCTCCGGGGCCAGGAACTCAGGGGTCCCACAGAAGGTGCTGGTCCTGTCCCCGAAACCCATACCTGGGGAGAGGGGGGAGTGGGGAAAGAGGAGGGAGAGAGGATAGGAGAGGCAAAGGGAGGAGGAGGAGGGAGAGAAGGAGGAGAGAGGTGGTGTGAGGATAAGAAGAGAGTGCAGCATGACAGAGGAGAGGAGGGATAGAGAGAGGGATGATCTGGTGTATGATCTCCTATAATGTGTTTTTCTAATGTGTGGAAACAGCACTAATCGGGTCGTCTCGATTACACCAGCGGTATATTGAATGGTTCTCCCTGGAAGACCGACAGACACCAAGACTAGAGAAGCATTGGATCACGGGAGCCAGGGACTGACAACACTCCCTGAGAGCCAGGAGCCACTCAGGACGCTTATTATGGGCTTGAGGATAGGGATAGAGGCTTCCCTGTTTCCACCAGATTACAGGAAACAGGAAGGAGATGAACACAAGGAACAGAGAACCCCAGGGCAGTTGCGACATAAACGACAGGATTATGTTGTAGTGGAGGGGTCTGTCTGTCTGTCGGTCTGTCTTACCTTCTTTACAGAGGCCAAAGTCTGCTATCTTCACAAAGCCCTCTGTGTCCAGCAGCAAATTATCCAGCTTGAGATCCCTGGCGGGGTGGGGGAAGAGAGAGAGAAAGAGAGAGAGAGAGAGTTAAAGAGAGAGACAGAGACAGAGAGAGCTCAAAGGATAGAAAGAGAGAGAGGTGAATGAGGGAGATCCATTTCAAGGCGGTACTGGGTGTCACCAGGGACCCTTCAGTCCTGCTCCTAGTGACAGAGCGCCTGGGCAGACCCAAGAACAATGGAGGGCGGAGCTACGCCTCGCTCCTGTTTCAGTAAGGAGTTATTCTACTGAAGACTCTATTCTACTGAAGACTCTATTCTACTGAAGAGTCTATTCTACTGAAGACTCTATTCTACTGAAGACTCTATTCTACTGAAGACTCTATTCTACTGAAGAGTCTATTCTCCTGAAGACTCTATTCTACTGAAGACTCTATTCTACTGAAGACTATTCTCCTGAAGACTCTGTTCTTCTGAAGCTATCTGAGGAGGATCCTCGAGCCGCCGGCCTACACAGGGCTCAAGTTTACAGACACATCATCCCTACAGTTTACAACTGCTGGATGAGTTTGAGTTTGGAGTTTGCAGACACAGACCTGACATTTGATTGGTCAGACCTCATGAAATGAACCTGAAGTCTGATTGGTCGGACCTCAGACATGACTCTGATGTCTGATGGTCCAACCTCATGACCCTGACGTCTGATTGGTCAGCGGTACATGTCACTCACCGGTAGACGATCTTGTGGTCGTGCAGGAACTGCAGACCCAGAACCACACAGGCGGAATAGAACCTACCGGAGGAACATCACAACGTTACACACACACAAACACACACATAGGTCGGACAAACAGGTGGGACACACAGGTCGGACGGACACACACACACACACACACACACACACACACACACACCCACCAACACACACACACAGGTCAGACAACCCCCCCACCCCCACCCCTCTCACATGGCGCGGGGCTCCAGGAACACGTCGGTGTGGATGTGCATCATGAGGTCGCCCCCCGCCGTGTACTCCATGACGAAGCACACGTGCTCCGGGGTCTGGAAGCACGCAAACAGGTTGACCAGGAAGGACTGCCGCGCGTCGGTCACCGTCTCGAAGATACGCTTCTCACACATCAGGCTGGAGGGGGGTGAAACATATTTACATTAACATTCAAGGTGACTTACAATAAGTACATTTGTCAGAAGTAGGAGAAACAGCAATATATCTCTGTGGGTACAGTAAGGGTGTTCATAGAACCAAGTGCTGAGCACTAACAATCACTAGGTTAACCCATTCCCCAAACACAACAAAGAAAGCTTGGGTCCCTCCTGCTCCAACTACCGCCAATCAAATCCTCAATCACCCAATCACAGCCCTCCTTCAGTCTGGCTACGCCCCCATATCCCATAGGACTCGCAAAAGAAAGTCAGACAGTTGGAAGAAAGATGTCACCCGATCTTGTATTTAATGCATTCTCGAGGAAAATAACTGCAGACTGGGGTAGTGTCCCTGGGATTTGTAGTTCTTCTGTAGTTCTACGTAGTTCTTTACCTCTCCACCTCGTCGCGGGCCACGATGTCGCCCTTCTTCAGGGCCTTGATGGCGTACAGGCGGCCGCTCTTCTTGTACTCAGAGAGGAGGACCTGGAAGAGCAGGAGGAGTCAACAAGAGAGGAGCAGAGGAGTCAACGAGAGAGGAGCAGAGGAGTCAACAAGAGAGGAGCAGAGGAGTCAACGAGAGAGGAGCAGAGGAGTCAACGAGAGAGGAGCAGAGGAGTCAACGAGAGAGGAGGAGAGGAGTCAACGAGAGAGGAGCAGAGGAGTCAACGAGAGAGGAGCAGAGGAGTCAACGAGAGAGGAGGAGAGGAGTCAACGAGAGAGGAGCAGAGGAGTCAACGAGAGAGGAGGAGAGGAGTCAACGAGAGAGGAGCAGAGGGGTTAAGGAGAGAGGAGGAGAGGGGTAAAGGAGAGAGGAGGAGGTTATGGAGAGGGGAGCAGCGGGGTTAAGGAGAGAGGAGCAGAGGGGTTAAGGAGAGAGGAGGAGAGGGGTAAAGGAGAGAGGAGGAGAGGGGTTAAGGAGAGAGGAGCAGAGGGGTTAAGGAGAGAAGAGGAGAGGGGTTAAGGAGAGAGGAGGAGAGGGGTTAAGGAGAAAGGAGCAGAGGGGTTAAGGAGAGAGGAGCAGGTCAAGGATAGAGGAGCGGGGTTAATGAGAGGAGAGCAGAGTGGTTAAGGAGAGAGGAGGAGAAGGTTGGACGTCTTCGGGCGGTTTGAGTCGTTGCGAATTTTCAAAATGGCCGCTTATAGTGTACCTTTCCAAAATGGCCTCTGCCGAGAACGGCGATCATCTTGAAGTCCTGAAGGCACAGAGGACCCTGACTGGAGCTGCACACACACACACACACACACACACACACACACACACACACACACACACACACACACACACACACACACACACACACACACACACACACACACACACACACACACACACACACACACACGACCTTTATTTATGCCTAATTTAAGTGTTGCCACACATTGACATGTGTGTTGACAGACCCAGAACATACGAGCAATAAGTTTGAATGTCTCCCCAATTCTCCCCCTCCTCATGACGACGGTGCCCCGGCATAAAAATCTCACAGGCACACACTCTCTCTCTCTCTAAAGCCACCATATTGTGAGTGGGTGTGTTTACACTCTGCATGCTGCTCGGATATTCTGGCAGTAAGTACAAACACAGCCATGCCTGTGTGTGTGTGTGTGTGTGTGTGTGTGTGTGTGTGTGTGTGTGTGTGTGTGTGTGTGTGTGTGTGTGTGTGTGTGTGTGTGTGTGTGTGTGTTTATTGCTATGTGTGTGTGCGTGTGTACCTGCTGGTTGAGCTGTGTGTTCTAGCAGGTTTCTGGGGAGGATGGACGCTGGGGGGGGAGATCACCGGCACCTGCTCCTGTTCGGGGGGGGGGGGGGGAGGCCAGGGGGAGAGAGGAGAGGGAGAGAAAAGGGGAGAGGAGAGAGGGAATTACATGGAAATCTTGAGGACATTTGGCCATGACGTTGAGTGTTATTTTGGTCTCTCGTCCACATTCCTGAGCCTCCTCCTATCTCGTTGGGGTTCCTTAGTTCTCTACATTCATCAGACTAATTAATGAAATATTCCCCCGCCTGGCCCCCGCCTGGCCCCCCCCCCTCTCTCTCTCTCTCTCTCTCTCTCTCTCTCTCTCTCTCTCTCTCTCTCTCTCTCTCTCTCTCAAAATAACTAATGCTCTCTCCCTCTCTGCCTGCCTGTCTGCCTGTTGAACTTTCTGCTTCTCTTTGTGTTTCCCCCCCTCTCTCTCTGTCCATGTGTTGGTGTCTCTCTCTCTGTCTGCGTCTCTCTCCGTCTGTGTCTCTCTCCGTCTGTGTCTCTCTCCGTCTGTCTGTCTGTCTGTCTGTCTGTCTGTCTGTCTGTCTGTCTGTCTGTCTGTCTGTGAGCAGGATAAACAGAAACACAATACAGCAAACACTCCACCTCCTCCTCCCTCCCCTCCGCCATCTCCCTCCTCTTCCTCTTGATGAAAGGCTCAATTACCATCCTCTTCCTCCTGTCTTTCCTTCATTTGTCATCCTGTCAGTCACACACACACACACACACACACACACACACACACACACACACACACACACACACACACACACACACACACACACACACACACACACACACACACACACACACACACACACACACACAGTCTGCTGCTGGATCCTATATCATCCATTAGGATGATGATGATGATGATAATAGATTCCATTACAGTGTTTCTGTCTGCAGGTCGTCTGGGTCAACAAGATGGATGACAGGATGAATGGGTGTATGGGCAGGGTGAATGGGTGGAGGATGACATGGTGAACGGTTGGATGATGACAGGGTGAACGGGTGGAGGATGACAGGATGAAGTGGGGGAGGATGACAGGATGAAGGAGGACAGGGTGAACGGGTGGAGGATGGGGGAGGGTCCTCTCACCGTGAGGGGCGTGTCCACCACGTCTCTCCTGGGCTCAGACTTGGGGGGAGAGCCACTCTCGATGTTCAGCTTCTCCAGGGAGGGCTCCCTACAGCACAGCAACAACAACGTTAACAACACAACGTTAACACCACAACAACAACAACACAACAACGTTAACTCAACAACACCAACGTTAACAACACAACGTTAACAACACAACAACAACACCCAGCTCAATGGATGTGTATGGGCTACATGTGCGATGTGTGTCGCTGAGTGAGTGTGTGTCTGTGTGTGCCTGTGAGTGAGTGAGTCCCTGTACCCGGCCTGTGTCTGTGTCTGTGTCTGTGAGTGAGTGAGTGAGTGAGTGAGTGAGTGAGTGAGTGAGTGAGTGAGTGAGTGAGTGAGTGAGTGAGTGAGTGAGTGAGTGAGTGAGTGTCTGTGTGTGTGTCCCCGTACCCGGCACCGTGCGTGCCCGCCGTGCTGCTGAAGGGGTTGTACGTTGCCGTGGTGCCGCTTGGGATGGCGTTCCTGAGGAGGCGGACCCACGTCGCCACGTCAACGTTCATCTGCCGCGCACGCAGGAAGCCCTTTCCTACACACACACACCCACACCCACACACACACACACACAAACAAGCAGACACACACACACAGACACACACACGCCGACACATGTTAAAAATGTTTTACAAAGAACCTGGTCATGTGAATAAATGATGGTGAAACATTTTTATTTTACCCTATTTGCTACAGAAATATTTGTATTATTGTATTATATATCTCACTCATTAACACATCTTTAAACCCAAGGTGTGTGTGAGGTTCCAGGAGGGGGCAGCACCTCTAAACCTAACGCCCAGGGAGAGACCCCTGAACCTCACAGTGGCCTCGTCCACCCAGCAGCCATCTTGGTGCTAGGTGGATGGGGGCGCTGGGTGTCTGACAACCATCGGCTGCAGGGCTCTATGATGGCTCCTCCTCACAGGTAGGGGGCGATGCAGAGTACAGAGCCGATCAGAACACAATATCCCCCAGGTTTAAACCAGTGGATTTGTACAATTATCTAAAGCCTAATCATCGTGTCTCTGTCTGCCACGAAGTAGCTGCCATTGTAAGAACCGTTAAACCTTGACTAGACTCATCGTATTTAAATTAGTACAATGTGGCAGAAAATGCAGACAGCATTAAATCATTAAATAAAAACAATTATGAGTAAAGAGTTAGCATAGTTAACTTATAGGTTGAATTCAGTCCATCTTTACTGTAGAGTCAAACTAGCCACAAAGCATGTGCTATACAGCTAGCACAAAAGCTAGCACAACAGCCAGCATGTCCCTTCTCTCTCCCTGTAGCACGTCCACAGTATTCTGACGCTCCAAACCAACACTAAAGCAGGAGGAGGAAACATGACAACTACTGACAGGAATTTGACAGCGTTCCTCCTGAAATTCCACAATTCCCAACACCGGCAAGACACCGGTGTCAAAGGGGCGTCACCTCTCATTTCTATGGAAACGGGAAACTAGCTACATGTTGTGAACTAACAAGACTGCCCGAACATAATAATGTAATGGTGGTCTGTCTCTGCCTCCCTCTCCCTCTCTCTATGACTCTATGACTCTCTTTCTGCTCGTCTTACCGTTCTGTTTGGAGAAGACTTTCTTCTGTCTCTGTAGTTTCGGGCCTCTCTCTATGATGGGGTTGAAGAACGTCACCTGGAACAAATAAACAGCAGAGACACTGCTATGTATCACTGTGGTTTTGTGTGTGAGTGCATGCTTGTGCTTGTGCGTGTGTGCGTGCGTCTCTGCGTGTGCATGTGCATGTGTGTACCTCAGCCAGCAGCAGCCCCTGTGGCTCCAGTTCCAGGCGGACTCGGTGCGTCTGGTTGTCCAGGAAGTCCTCCAGCTTCAGGTACTTTAGAGCACACAGGGAACGGTAGTCCCTCCAGTACACCGCGATCTCCATCTCCCGGTACTGCACACACATCGATACACACGTTAATATACACAAACAAGCACACATTCATGCACACACACACACACACGCACACACACATTAATATACACCCATACAAACACCCACATTCATAAAAACACACACACACACACACACACATATACACACACATTCATATATATATATACACACACACACACACACACACAGACACAGACACACACACACACACACACACACACACATATAAACAGTCTCCCCCATACATACTGTATAAGACACATTCACATTAGAACTTCTCTAATCAGTGTATGTTCTACATAGTGTATGTCTATACTGGTCTGTAGAGTTACCCTCTCCAGCTCCAGGCTGAAGGTCTGGCTCCAGGCCTCCTCTCCCACCGGCCTCCAGGCCGTCTGGCCCACCACCGAGTTCTCCAGCTTCAGCACCGCGCTCACCTCCGCTACACACACACACACACACACACACACACACACACACACACACACACACACACACACACACACACACACACACACACACACACTCGCTTTTAACCTTAAGGGTGGAACCCAGGAAGCAAGCGGGCTTCCCCCTCTAATGCACAATGTCATGAACGCTCTTTAAATTCACACACCACAACGTCACATAAACTCTAGTGCACAATCTCATGCACAATGTCTCTCACACTCCATCGTGCCCACCCTCGTGCACATTCTCGTGCACGCCCTCGTGTACACCCTCGTGCCCACTCACTGGAGAGCTCGTCGGTTTTGCCGGGGGACTTGAGGCTGCTGCTGCTACCGCTGCGGCTGTAGAGGCCGCTCAGCTTGAAGGAGGCGCGGCCGTCTCCCAGCGAATAGGAGGGCAGCACAACGGGCGTGGCCCGGCTCCGCCCCGGGACCACCTCCAGCAGCCCCACGCAGCCCAGCAGACGCACCTGCAGCGTACCTGGGAACAGTCAGGGTAGGGGGCGGGGCGGGGACAGGATAGGGGGCGGGGCAGAGTCAGGGTAGGGGGCGGGCGGAAACAGGGTAGGGGGCGGGACGGAGACAGGGTAGGGGGCGGGACGGAGACAGGGTAGGGGGCGGGGCAGAGTCAGGGTAGCGGGTGGGGCGGAGAGAGGGTAGGGGGCGGGGCAGAGAGAGGGTAGGGGGCGGGGCAGAGAGAGGGTAGGGGGCGGAGAAGAGAGAGGGTAGGGGGCGGAGCAGAGTCAGGGTAGGGGGCGGGGAGGAGACAGGGTAGGGGGCGGGGCAGAGAGAGGGTAGGCTGTATGATGCTGGACCGAAGGTCAGGGTCGTTTTCACTCTACTTTCATAAACATAATGTTGACTTATTTTTCTATTTATTCACTTATTTCTTATTTCTTATTTTCCTATTCTGTAAAATGAGCTGATATCGTATCAATAAAGTTTCACTGATGTAGGGAGATAAAGAGATGTTGAGTGATAGAGATAGACAGATAGAGATGGAGAGAGAGAGATAAGAGGGGAGAGAAAGATCAAGAGAGATTATGGTTGAGGCAGACAGAGATAGAGAGGGGGAGGGGAAGAGATAGATAGCTGTAGAAAGAGACGGATGAATGATAGAGAGACATACAGAGATAGACACTGTACCTCCACAAAGACAGACACAGAGAGAGAGAGAGAGAAAGATGAAAGAGTTACAGACAGAGGTCTAGAGAGAGTGCTAAAGATCAAGAGAGAGAGACAGAGAGAGATAGAGAGAGAGGGGGATCTAGAGAGAGAGAGAGAGAGAGAGAGCGAGAGAGCGAGAGGTTTGTCAGCAGGTCCCAGGGCGGGGGGTTGCTGGTGTACCAGTGAGTGGCGAGGGCTTGCTGAGGGTGCTGTACTGGTTGTGGACGTAGGGGGCGCCGTGGCGGCAGCTGAAGGCAGGGGAGGAGGACAGCAGCAGCTGCTCCTTGATGAGGCAGGCTTTGGGGTGGTCCTGGGGCAGGCCGGACAGACGCTGCTCCAAGGAGGAGCGCAGGAGGTCCAGGCGCTGGGAGGAGCCGCTCAGACCGCACTGGGCCTGGGGGGGGGGGGGGGGGGGGGGGGTAGAGGGCGGGGCCACAAACCAGTGCGTGACACCTGTCATAACAACTAGCAGACTGCCTTCACATCAGCACTTAGAGGAACGATGCCAATGACGACGCTGACGTGAAGGTGGAGTCAGAGAAAAAACCTGTTCATTCACCACATGCCCCTTATAGACTTCACTTAAAGCATCTGTTGCCTATGGTCTGCTGAGTGTGTGTGTGTGTGTGTGTGTGTGTGTGTGTGTGTGTGTGTGTGTGTGTGTGTGTGTATGGGTTGTGTGTGTGTGTGTGTATGGGTTGTGTGTGTGTGTGTGTATGGGTTGTGTGTGTGTGTGTGTGTGTGTGTGTGTGTGTGTGTGTGTGTGTGTGTGTGTGTGTGTGTGTGTGTGTGTGTGTGTGTGTGTGTGTGTGTGTGTGTGTGTGTGTGTACCAGTCTGTACTGGTTGTGTTTGTGTTTCGACGGGTCATGTGACGTCCTCACCTCGGCGAGGGCCTTCTTGTCATGGACCTTGGCCCCACCCAGGAGGCGGAGCATGTTCTTGGCGCCCTCGGCCATGGCGTGCTCCACCCGATAGTGGTGCCACAGCTCCTCCACCCGCAGCTCCACCCCGCACAGGTCCGGCTTACCTGGTCAGGTGACAGGTCACATGGTCAGGGGGTCACAGGGTCAGGTGACCACAGGTCACATAGTCAGGGGGTCACAGGTCACATGGTCAGGGGGTCACAGGTCACATGATCAGGTGAACACAGGTCACATGGTCAGGGGGTCACAGGTCACATGGTCAGGTGGTCACAGATCACAGGTCACATGGTCAGGGGTCACAGGTCACATGGTCAATCAGGTGATCACAAGTCACATGGTCAGTCAGGTGATCACCTGGCCCAGGTCACATGCTCGGTCAGGTGATCAACTGCCCGGGTCACATGATGAGTCAGGTGATCACCTGCCCGGGTCACATGGTGCGCTGGGAGAACACTACCAGTGTGTGCCGGGTGACCCCGTTCCGACTCGGTAGCAAAGCCCAGATTTTCAGATTATCCTCTGGTGGAGTTAGGGCTTCAATACCTCCACTAATATGTACGGGTCGCACCGCTTCAAATAGCAAACAATAAACATTTATAAAATGTATTATCTTGAGAGATACCTCATAGGTCAAGTTCTCTCCTTCCCTCCCTCTCCTCCTTTCTCTCTCTCTCACTACATGTTTATCCCTCCTTTTCTCTTTTGCTTCCCCCTTACTCTCTCCCTATATATCTCTCCCCCTCCCCCCCTCTCTCTCTCTCCGAATACATCTCCCTCTCTCCTATCCAGTGAACCAGGGCTGTTGGCCAACATCAGGGATGCAGTTCTGTCAATAGTGTCTTAACCCTCGTAATGGCCTATCGAGTTTGTATGCGTGTGTGAGCGTGCATGCGCGAGTACATTAAATATGGCTTGGCTTCTTACCGACATGATAGATGACATAAAACCAGGTATAGAGTTTAAAGGGATGTGCATAGATATCTGAACATTAGCAGTGTTCGCTAGGTTAGCAGTAGTTTATGTTAGCCACTTCCTAGCTGTGATTATGAGGCTACCTGAGATTCGCGATTTGTTTTGAATGGACGACTATTCAGAACACAATTGATATCTTTGGAAAGAAATAAGGAAGGACCCTGTGGTGAAGTCATGGGGGTCTGGAGTGGAGGGGTCGGGGACCCCTGTGGTGAGGTCACGGGGTTGTTACCGTGGTTCTCCTCCGACTGCTCGCTGGCCTGCATGCTCTTGCGGATCTGCATGCGGATGATGTCGATCTTGGTCTTACTGTCCTGGAGCATCTGCTGAGCTGCCTGAAGCATCTTCTTGTCCTGCAGGAAGCCAAAGACACCAGGCTACCGATACTGCTACTGAACTAAATATAGATTAACTACTGCTACTGCTACTGAATGCTAGTATCACCACTGATCTAACTAGTGCTACTGATACTCCTACTGAACTACTATGACCACTGATCTAACTAGGGCTACCAATACTGCTACTGAACTAAATATAGAATAACTACTGATACTGCTACTGAACTAAATATAGATAAACTACTGAACGCTACTATCACTACTGATCTAACAAGTGCTACTTATACTGTTACTAAACTAAATATAGATGAACTACCAATACTACCACTGAACACTATATCATTACTGACGTGGGTGTGCGTGTGTGTGTGCGTGTGTGTGTGGTACCTTGGTGGCTCCATTGG